>NC_091991.1:145486530-145786530 GCF_044704955.1 Pristiophorus japonicus
CTCAACCTCCCCCCCCTCCCTCTCTCTCTCAACCTCCCCCCCCCCTCCCTCTCTCTCTCAACCTCCCCCCCCTCCCTCTCTCTCTCTCAACCTCCCCCCCCCCTCCCTCTCTCTCTCTCAACCTCCCCCCCCCCTCTCTCTCTCTCAACCTCCCCCCCCTCCCTCTCTCTCTCTCAACCCCCCCCCCCCCTCTCTTTCTCAACCTCCCCCCCCCTCCCTCTCTCTCTCAACCTCCCCCCCTCCCTCTCAACCTCCCCCCCCTCCCTCTCAACCTCCCCCCCTCCCTCTCAACCTCCCCCCCCTCCCTCTCTCTCTCAACCTCCCCCCCCTCCCTCTCTCTCTCCCTCCCCCCCCTCCCTCTCTCTCTCTCCCTCCCCCCCCCTCCCTCTCTCTCTCTCAACCTCCCCCCCCCTCCCTCTCTCTCTCTCAACCTCCCTCCCCCCCCCTCCCTCTCTCTCAACCTCCCCCCCCCTCCCTCTCTCTCTCTCAACCTCCCCCCCCCTCTCTCTCTCTCAACCTCCCCCCCTCTCTCTCTCTCTCAACCTCCCCCCCCCTCTCTCTCTCTACCTCCCCCCCTCTCTCTCTCTCTCTCTCCCCCCTCTCTCTCTCCCCCCCTCCTCTCTCTCTCCCCCCCTCTCTCTCTCTCCCCCCCTCTCTCTCTCTCTCTCTCCCCCCCTCTCTCTCTCTCTCTCTCAACCTCCCCCCCCTCTCTCTCTCTCTCTCTCACCCATTCTTTCTCTATTCCCGCATTTTCTCTCTCGGTCTTCCCCACGCTTCTCCAAACTTGCCCTCCTAGCCTTGTAACAACTCTTATGCGGCACCTTATCAGAAGCCTTCTGAAAAATCCATATATATGGTATCTACTGCATTCCCTTTATTCCTGAATCACTTGAGTTGCGGGGGGCGGGGCGGCGGAGGATGTCAATTAAAATAGCCAAGCATATGCTTTGCTTCACAAATCAATGCTGACTTTTACTTGTTCATACCTTCATTGTCATTTCATTCCAGCCCATACTGTGATCTCCAGAAGATTATCCAAATCTGAAGATTAACTGTCCTAGATAATGGCTTGCCCCTTTCCTGAACAAGGGATGTTAGATTTTCTCGCTTCAAAGTCCTTTGGCACATTTCTCATTTCCATTATCTGCTCCCCAACCTCCTGTAGTCTGACTGCATTCCATCTAAAATTGCAGACTGCGATTTTTACTCTCTCATTTTTATAATCCGGTTAGCTTTTGTATATTTATTTCCAACAGTGGTTGTCCCACATCCTCCTCAGGTACTCTTATGATTCAACTTTGACCTCCGGTTTTTACAAAGAAAAGTTAATCTATAGAACAGGCTCCCGAGGGAGACGGTGGAAGCAGTTATTAGGCTGCGTGTATTTGCACCACGTGGTGGCAGGAGCAAATTTCTTATTGGCACCGATGTGGGCTTTCGGAGGACAATACACGCCACACTTGATTGGAAACTCTTTTGAGTTTACCTGCAAAACATAAAAACATTAAACGCTGCCACCCGACCTGGGTGACACTCCAGACATTTACAAGGCCCTTTTTTTCCCCCCCCTTTTTTTGTTTTTTTTTGTGTTTTTCTTTTTTGTGTTTTTTTTTTTGGGCACTAAAATCATAATTTTCCCCAGTGCCCCCTATAAAAGGGAAACACTTGATTGGAATGTGTAATTTGATCCTGCCTGCTATAGAGTAATTCAAGTTTTCATTCCCTGTCATAGCGCAGTTGATGTTGATTCATTCGAATGTAAATTAGATTGATTTCTTTAAGAAAATAATATTTTGGGATATTACAAGAATTTTGAGACATGACATGTGGTAAGTGCATGCTTTGAAGCAACAGGTGACTTTGGACCTATGGTTTTCCACCACTGGAGTTTTCCTTCTGTCATGTCTGAGGCTGTTGTAGACTCATTGATAACGATCGGATTGCTATGAATAGTCAAGAATTCTATTATCATTGTACCAAGTGACTACCTAGATGATAGAAGGTCAATTAGATGGATCTCGGTCTTTTTTTGTCTAGCAATTGCTCTGTTCCTAAATAACCATTCCTCACTCAAGTACAAGATGCCCCTCTTCGTCTCTAAGTTAACCTATCCCTTTGACTATCCTTTTCACTTCTTATAAAAGCACTTGTTATTTCTCATAAAAGCCCTTGATATTTCTCATATTTGATATTCCTTCCTGGTCTCTCATCTTCCTTTTTGCATCCCTTCTATACTTTTTATATTTCTCAGTTTTCCCCTATATTTCCTACTTTACAACAGTGACTACACTCCTAAAGTACTTCATTGGCTGGAAAGCGCTTTGAGATGTCCGGTGGTCGTGAAAGATGCGATATAAATGCAAGTCTTTCTTTCTGCGTTATCTTCCTGTTATGCAGCCTTTAGCCACTTGGCGGCGCACTTGCTATACTTGTATTTTTTTAACTGAAATGTTAGCAACGTATCAAATACTTCTCCTTCCATGACTGGCTGGAACATTTAAATGCATAAACTGAGTATATTGTAGAGCACATATGCTGTGAAAGTCAATAACTTGCTTTTAGTATGTTATTTTGAACCCAAGTGTGCGCTGACATCTATCACTTGCATAATCAAATTAAAATTAGTTTTCAATTAATTACCCAACTATATACAGTAGTTTAAACATTTCAAATGCTTGAAAATTTAATCTCAGCAGGTCAGGCAGCATCTGTGGAGAGAAAGCAGAGTTAACGTTTCGGTCCGATGACCCTTCATCAGATGACCCGTTAACTCTGTTTCTCTCTCCACAGATGCTGCTTGACCAGCTGGGACTAACATGCATTTTCTGTTTTTATTCCAGATTAAGCAGTATTTTGCTTTTGCTCGCATATTTAACTTACTTTCCCTGTTCTATCCACATCAGTTACATACACCGAAACCAATACTCCTATTCTGGCTACTATCTTTATCATAGGCTGGATTTGTAACTTAATTAATAAAATATATTTAGACCATGGTTCGCATACATACATACATATAGATTGGGCTAACCAAACTGGAAGCAATACAGTGGAGGAGGATTTCCTGGAGTGCATAAGGGATGGCTTTCTAGACCAATATGTCGAGGAACCAATTAGTGGGGGGGGGGCCATCTTAGACTGGGTGTTGTGCAATGAGAGAGGATCTCATTGTGCGAGGCCCCTTGGGGAAGAGTGACCATAATATGGTGGAATTCTACATTAGGATGGAGAATGAAACAGTTAATTCAGAGACCATGGTCCAAAACTTAAAGAAGGGTAACTTTGAAGGTATAAGGCGTGAATTGGCTAGGATAGATTGGCGAATGATACTTAAGGGGTTGACTGTGAATGGGCAATGGCAGACATTTAGAGACCGCATGGATGAACTACAACAATTGTACATCCCTTTCTGGCGTAAAAATAAAAAAGGGAAGGTGGCTCAACCGTGGCTATCAAGGGAAATCAGGGATAGTATTAAAGCCAAGGAAGTGGCATACAAATTGGCCAGAAATAGCAGCAAACCCAGGGACTGGGAGAAATTTAGAACACAGCAGAGGAAGACAAAGGGTTTGATTAGGGCAGGGAAAATAGAGTACAAGAGGAAGCTTGCAGGGAACATTAAAATGGACTGCAAAAGCTTCTATAGATATGTAAAGAGAAAAAGGTTAGTAAAGACAAATGTAGGTCCCCTGCAGTCAGAATCAGGGGAAGTCATAACGGGGAACAAAGAAATGGCAGACCAATTGAACAAGTACTTTGGTTCAGTATTCACTAAGGAGGACACAAACAACCTTCTGGATATAAAAGGGGTCAGAGGGACTAGTAAGAAGGAGGAACTGAGGGAAATCCTTATTAGTCGGGAAATTGTGTTGGGGAAATTGATGGGATTGAAGGCCGATAAATCCCCAGGGCCTGATGGACTGCATCCCAGATTACTTAAGGAGGTGGCCTTGGAAATAGCGGATGCATTAACAGTCATTTTCCAACATTCCATAGACTCTGGATCAGTTCCTATCGAGTGGAGGGTAGCCAATGTAACCCCACTTTTTAAAAAAGGAGGGAGAGAGAAAACAGGGAATTATAGACTGGTCAGCCTGACATCGGTAGTGGGTAAAATGATGGAATCAATTATTAAGTATGTCATAGCAGTGCATTTGGAAAGAGGTGACATGATAGGTCCAAGTCAGCATGGATTTGTGAAAGGGAAATCATGCTTGACAAATCTTCTGGAATTTTTTGACGATGTTTCCAGTAGAGTGGACAAGGGAGAACCAGTTGATGTGGTGTATTTGGACTTTCAGAAGGCTTTCGACAAGGTCCCACACAGGAGATTAATGTGCAAAGTTAAAGCACATGGGATTGGGGGTAGTGTGCTGACGTGGATTGAGAACTGGTTGGCAGACAGGCAAAGAGTAGGAGTAAATGCGTACTTTTCAGAATGGCAGGCAGTGACTAGTGGGGTACCGCAAGGTTCTGTGCTGGGGCCCCAGCTGTTCACATTGTACATTAATGATTTAGACGAGGGGATTAAATGTAGTATCTCCAAATTTGCGGATGACACTAAGTTGGGTGGCAGTGTGAGCTGCGAGGAGGATGCTATGAGGCTGCAGAGTGACTTGGATAGGTTAGGTGAGTGGGCAAATGCATGGCAGATGAAGTATAATGTGGATAAATGTGAGGTTATCCACTTTGGTGGTAAAAATAGAGAGACTGACTATTATCTGAATGTTGACAGATTAGGAAAAGGGGAGGTGCAACGAGACCTGGGTGTCATGGTATATCAGTCATTGAAGGTTGGCATGCAGGTACAGCAGGCGGTTAAGAAAGTAAATGGCATGTTGGCCTTCATAGCGAGGGGATTTGAGTACAGGGGCAGGGAGGTGTTACTACAGTTGTACAGGACCTTGGTGAGGCCACACCTGGAGTATTGTGTACAGTTTTGGTCTCCTAACCTGAGGAAGGACATTCTTGCTATTGAGGGAGTGCAGCGAAGGTTCACCAGACTGATTCCCGGGATGGCGGGACTGACCTATCAAGAAAGACTGGATCAACTGGGCTTGTATTCACTGGAGTTCAGAAGAATGAGAGGGGATCTCATAGAAACGTTTAAAATTCTGACGGGTTTAGACAGGTTAGATGCAGGAAGAATGTTCCCAATGTTGGGGAAGTCCAGAACCAGGGGTCACAGTCTAAGGATAAGGTGTAAGCCATTTAGGACCGAGATGAGGAGAAACTTCTTCACCCAGAGAGTGGTGAACCTGTGGAATTCTCTACCACAGAAAGTAGTTGAGGTCAATTCACTAAATATATTCAAAAAGGAGTTAGATGTAGTTCTTACTATTAGGGGGATCAAGGGGTATGGCGAGAAAGCAGGAATGGGGTACTGAAGTTGCATGTTCAGCCATGAACTCATTGAATGGCGATGTAGGCTCAAAGGGCCGAATGGCCTACTCCTGCACCTATTTTCTATGTTTCTATGTTTCTATACTACAATACAGTGCAAATTAAGAGGGTGTTGCAGAAAGATTTCTGTAAAGCCTCTTTAAAAAGTATAATTACCATTGTCTTTTAATTACTCATATCAATACCAGTTAAGTCAATTTTTGCAAATGTACAATTCACTTGTATTTGAATGTAACCAAAGGGCTCTGGTGCCACAGCATCAATTGATCTTTTGGGCGCTGCTGCTGGCAACCCGAGAGAAAAGTGCTTCCACATTCCAGTCCATGCAGTAAAGAGTAGAAGGAGATGGCCCGAAATTTGCAGTCAGTGGCGAATCAATGGCGATCGTTGCTGACCTGTAAGAGAGCGCGATTTCTGTGGCGATAACTTTAGCTTTCTCCATCTTGATTTAATTGTAGTGCTGTCAAAAGGATATTTCCAGCGTACAGCAGCAGTGATGTCATCAAGCTATCTAAGCAGCCAATCACATTGAAGAATTCTCACAAACAGCAAACCAGGAAATAAAGAGCAGCTATTATCATTCACTACAATAACATTTTAGAGAGCGATATGCAGATTGGGACATACAAGTGCTGTTATGGTAAAAGCAGAAATATCAAAGTTAAAAAAATTGTTTTAGAAATCTAGTGATTTTTATCATAATGAAGAAATTTGAAATTCCACAAACCTAAAATTAATTTTTCACAGCCAAAACAGTTGTTAAACAGTCAATATACCATTAAAACCCAAGTTGTACCTCTTTCAACAAGGTTTACTATTTTATGAGGTGTTTAACAGCGATATAGGAGCAGAAAAGGGGAAATTTGTCATTTCAAGTGATTTCATTGATTGCCGGCTATGGGAAGTTCCTCATCATCATAGACAGTCCCTCGGAATCGAGGAAGACTTGCTTCCACTCTTAATATGAGTCATTAGGTGGCTGAACAGTCCAATATGAGAACCACAGTCCCTGTCACAGTTGGGATAGATAGTCGATGAGGGAAGGGTGGGCGGGACAGGTTTGTCACACGCTCTTTCCACTGCCTGCGCTTGATTTCTGCATTCTCTCGGCGATGAGACTTGAGGTGCTCAGCGCCCTCCCAGATGCATTTCCTCCACTTAGGGTGGTCTTTGGCCAGGGACTCCCAGGTGTCAGTGGGGATGTTGCACTTTATCAGGGAGGCTTTGAAGGTGTCCTTGTAATGTTTCCTCTGCCCACCTTTGACTCATTTGCAGTGAAGGAGTTCTGAGTAGAGCACTTGCTTTGGGAGTCTCGTGTCTGGCATGCGGACAATGTGGCCTGCCCAGCGGAGCTGATCAAGTGTGGTCAGTGCTTCAATGCTGGGATGTTGGCCTGGTCAAGGACGCTAATATTGGTGCGTCTGTCCTCCCAGGGGATTTGTAGGATCTTGCGGAGACATCGTTGTTGGTATTTCTCCAGTGACTTGAGGTGTCTACTGTACATGGTCCATTCTCTGAGCCACACAGGCGGGCGGGTATTACTACAGCCCTATGGGAAGTTCCACCACACAGCCAATGGTGGAACCAGAATTACATGATGGCAACTTCACGATTTCCGTGTTTATCTGTGCATGCGCTAAATCCTGAAGTTATGGTCAGTTCGGTCACTTGCACTCTCACTCACCTCTGGAATTCAGCTCTTTTGTCCATGTCTGGACCAAGGTTGTAATGAGGTCTGGAGCCGAGTGGTCCTGGCAGTACCCAAACTGGGCATCGGTGAGCAGGTTATTGCTGAGTAAGTGCCGCTTGATAGCACTGTCGACAACACCTTCCATCACTTTGCTGATGATTGTGAGTAGACTGTTGGTGTGGTAATTGGCCAAATTGGATTTGTCCTACTTTGTGTGGATAGGACATACCTGGGCAGTTTTCCACATTGTCGGGTAGATGGCAATGTTGTAGCTGTACTGGAACAGCTTGGTTAGTTCTGGAGCACAAGTCTTCAGCACAACAGCCGGGATGTTGTTGGCGCCCATTGCCTTTGCAGTATTTAGTGCGCTCAGCTGTTTCTTGATATCACGTGGAGTGAATCGAATTGGCTGACGACTGGCTTCTATGATGGTGGGGACCTCAGGAGGAAGCTGCTACGGATCACCCACTTGGCACTTCTGATTGAAGATCGTTGTAAACGCTTCAGCCTTGTCTTTTGCACTCGTGTGCTTGGCTCCACCGTCATTGAGGATGGGGATGTTCATGGAGCCTCCTCCTCCTGTTAGTTAACTGTCAGTCAGCTGTAAGTGTTTGCCTTGACTAGGTATTAATCATAGAGAATAGGGGTGCTCAGTCAACACTTGTAAATTGGGTGTAGCGCGCAAGAGTATAATAGTTAACAGTTTTTCAGAATGGATTTAAACAGAGTAGATTATTTGTGAATTTGGAAAGAGTCTGAATTTGGAGAAGATGCAGAGGATTAAAATTAATTAAAAAAATAAACATATATGTGATATTTCTAATTGAAAAAAACCTCATTAATTAAATCAGCTGATTGCTGCATAGCTGCTGGCTGTGTTTTGCTAAGTTTTAGGGCTGGACTTTCCACTTGAGATCGCTGGGCTATTGCCCATTTATGGCCCAAAAATGCAGGCTATCGCCCATTTTACCTTAAAAGTGGAAATTTGGGCTGGAACATTGCCCAAAGATTGCCGGCCCAACTTTCGTTTCACATCACTGAGGTGTTCGCCTACACATCGCCCACCGCAACCTTCGGCACATCGCCTACACATCACCGGGCTGATCGCTCGCCAAGAAGATCGCTGGACAAAGCTGGAGAAAAGCTGCTTCCACCTAGCACTGTTCACAGAACTCGGCACTACGGACGCCATTTTGAACATTGGAGGAAGTGAGAGGCTGCTTAAAGAAGGGACTTATAATTTGTCAGTTATTTAAGGACCTTAGTTACTGATTGATCCACTCACATTTATATTTATATTTATAGTTATTTTGGTACAAAGGGCATTTATAGCAATAGTGATAGGGGTCTGTAACTTCTCTACCATTATTTGTAAATGCTCACATGCTGGAGTCTGAAGTTGGGTTTAGTGAGGGCAATGGTGCCTCTGGGGAGTGCAGCCAGAATCAAGTCCATGGCACCACGGGTGGCTCAACTACACAGGAAGGAAGGGGGGGGGTGGAATTCGGGGGGAGGAAGAAGAATGGAAGAGCTATAGTAGGGGATTCAATATTCAGGGGAGCAGACTCCAGGATGGTATGTTGCCTCTCTAGTACCAGTGTAAGGATGTCACCGAGCGGCTGCAAGACATTCTGTGGGGAGAGGGTGAACAGCCAGAGGTCATGGTCCATATCGGTACCAATGACATAGGTAGGGAGAGGGATGAGCTCCTGCAGGCACAGTTTAGCGAGCTAGGAGAAAGATTAAAAAGCAGGATCTCAAAGGTAGTAATCTCCGGGTTACTCCCAGTGCCATGTGCTAGTGAGTACAGAAATAGGAGGATAGAGCAGATGAATGCGTGGCTGGAGAGATGGTGCAGGTGGGAGGACTTTAGATTCCTGAGGCATTGGGACCATTTCTGGGGGAGGTGGGACCTGTATCCTCATGGGAGGGTTTGCTGGTGCTGTTGGGGAGTGTTTAAATTAGCTTGGCAGGGGATGGAAACCGGAGAATAGATTCAGTGGGGAGAGAAGCAAAGCTGGAATTGGGCAGCAGAGAAGTAGAAAGTGAATTTGGAAGACAGGAAACAAGGGAGGCATTCAAGGAGGAGATCCTGAGGGTACAGAGCAAGTATGTTAAAAAAAAAAGGTGGGGCTAACAAATCTAGAGCCCGCTGGATGTCAAGGGACATACAGGGTGAGATAAAGAAAAAAAGGGAAGCTTATGACAGATACTGGGAACTCAACACTGCAGAAACTCTAGAAGTGCAGGGGTGCAATTAAAAAAGATATCAGGGAAGCAAAGAGAGAGCATGAAAGAATGTTGGCAAGTAAAATCAGGGAAACCCCAAAGATGTTTAATAAATACATTAAGAGTAAGAGGATAACTAGAGAAAGAGGGGGGCCTATTAGAGACCACAGAGGAAATCTGCGTGTGGAGGTGGAAGATGTGGGTAGGATTTGGTGCAGGCTCGAAGGGCCGAACGGCCAACTCCTGCACCTATTTTCTATATTTTCTATGATTCTTAAGGAATACTTTCCATCTGTTTTCACAAAAGAGAGGGGCGATGCAGAATTTGCAATAAGGGAGGAGGAGAGTTAAATATTAGATGAGATAAACATAGTGAGAGAAGAAGTATTAAGGGGCTTAGCAGTTTTGAAAGTGGATAAATCCCCAGGCCCAGATGAAATGTATCCCAGGCTGTTAAGAGAAGCAAAAGAGGAAATAGCAGAGGCAATCTGGCTACAGGTGCAGTGCCACAAGACTGGAGGACTGCTATGTACTTTCGTTTAAAAAGGGAGAAAAGGATAGACCGAGTAATTACAGGCCAGTCAGCCTAACCTTGGTGGTGGGAAAATTATTGGAAAAAATCCTGAGGGACAGGATAAATTTTCATTTCGAAAGACATGGATTAATCAAAGACAGTCAGCATGGATTTGTCAAGGGAAGGTTGTGTCTGACTAACTTGACTGAATTTTTGAGGAGATAACCAGTAGAGTTGAGTGCAGTGCGTATGATGTAGTGTATATGGATTTTATCAAAGCTTTTAATAAGGTCCCACATGGCAGATTGGTCACGAAAGTAATAACCCATGGAATCCAGGGCATAATGGCAAGTTGGATCCAAAATTGGCTCGGAGACAGGAAGCAAAGGGTAATGGTTGATGGGTGTTTTTGTGACTGGAAGGCTGTATCCAGTGGGGTTCCGCAGGGCTGAATGCTTTTGCTTTTTGTGGTATATATCAATGAATTGGACTTAAATGTTGGGGGTATGATTAAGAAGTTTGCAGATGACACTAAAATCGGCTGTGTGGTTGATAATGAAGAAGAAAGCTGCGGACTGCAGGAAGATATCAATGTACTGGTCAGGTGGGCAGTACAGTAGCAAATGGAATTTAATCCGGAGGTCTAACAAGGCAAGGGAATATACATTAAATGGTATGACACTGAAAAGTGTAGAGGAACAAAGGGACCTTGGAGTGCAGGTCCACAGATCCCTGAAGGTAGCAGGCCAGGTAGATAAGGTGGTTAAGAAGGCATATGGAATACTTGTCTTTATTAATTGAATAAGAGCAAGGACATTATGCTTAAACTGTATAAAACACTGGTTAGGCCGCAGCTGGAGTACTGTGTGCAGTTCTGGTCACCACATTACAGGAAAGATGTGATTGCACAGGAAAGGGTGCAAAGGAGATTTACAAGAATGTTGCTTGGACTGAAGAATTTTGGCGATGAGGAACGATTGGAGATACTGAGTCTGTTTTCTTTGGAACAGAGGAGGCTAAGGAGAGACCTGATTTAGGTGTATAAAATTATGAGGGGCCTGGATAGAGTGGATAGGAATGACCTGTTTCCCTTGGCAGAGGGGTCAACAACCAGTGGGCATAGATTTAAAGTAATTGGGGGGAGGTTTAGAGGAGATATGAGGGGAAATGTCTTCACCCAGAGGGTGGTGGGGTCTGGAACTCACTGCCTGAAAGCGTGGTAGAGGCAGAAACCCTCACCACATTTTTAAAATACTTGGATGTGCACTTAAAGAGCCGTAACCTACAGGGCTACGGACCAAGGGCTGGAAAGTGGGATTAGGCTGGATAGCTCTTGGTCAGCCGGCGCAGACATGATGGGTCGAAATGGCCTCCTTTCATGCTGTAAATTTCTATGATTCTATGATTCTAGCAGCACTGTGGGAGTACCATCACCACACGGACTGCAGCAGTTCAAGAAGGTGGCTCACCACCATCTTCTCAAGGGCAATCAGGGATGGACAATAAAGGCTGGCCTTGCCAGCGATGCCCACATCCCGAGAGTGAACAAAAAAGGCCCAGTCTTGCAGCTATGTCCTTCACGACTTTGCCAGCTCGATGAGTAGTGGTGCTACCGAGCCACTCTTGCTGATGGACATTGAAGTCCCCCACCCAGAATATATTCTGTACCCTTGCTACCCTTGGTTCTTCTTCGATGTGGTGTTCAACATGAAAGAGTTGCTTTTCGTACCCGTTTGTTACAACTGAGTGGCTTCCTAGGCTGTTTCAGAGGGCAGTTAAGAATCAAGCACATTGCGGTGGATTTGGAGTCACACATAGACCAGGTTAGGACAGCCGATTTCCTTCCCTAATGGACATTTGTGAAGCAGATGGATTTTTATGACAATCCAATCGTTTCATGGTCACCATTACTGATACTGGCTTTTTAAATTCCAGATTTATTTACTTAACTGAATTTGTATTCCCCAGCTGCTATGGTGGGATTTGAATTCACGGATCATTAGCCCAGTCCCCTGGATTACTAGTCCACTAACAAAACCACCATGCGACTGATATAAACACAAAAAAAATGCATCAAAGGCCAGTACCAGAAATAGGCAATTTGCAAACAAGCAGCCTAATGTCTGTTTGAGATCTCTCTGTAATATTAGATTGCACTGGATGCAATCAGCACCCATATATCTCATTGTCCTGCCTTAGCCGTGTGGAATAACCTACAATTGCAACCTCTCCCAACACTCTAAAAAATCTTCTCAGCAGTGGATAAGAACCTCACTGTTCGTGATGATTTTTTTTCATCTGAAACTTTGAAATCCTTCAACCAGATTAAAATGAGAATTTTCCCCGAATGGTAGGGACTTTAAAAATTCCTTCAAATCAGACAGCCTATATTGTCTTTCATTTTTCAGTTCAAATAAAGTACATTTTGCACCAGAAACATGATTTTTTTTTCTTTTTACAGGAGATGACTATATTCCATTTTCTGTTTTTAATTTATACATAGACAAATTCTCCCATTCCATCAGAATCCCCCCCTTACAGGTGATCAGTCCATCAAATGATAATCTCCTTTTATTAATATTCTAATTGACATGAGCATGGAGAATAGCATCTCTATTAAATACTTTTGTAAAAGCGACCTTCACAGATGAAAAAATATAAGCCTGCAAGGATCTCATCACACGGAGTTTCTAGATGTAGTTGGACAATATAAAACGGTACAGAGATGGCATTATACTGCAAACATTTCACCTAGCGTCATTGCTGCACACTGACGACTTGGAGACAATGCTTAATATATAGTATATGATGCGTTGTTTAGCACATGACATTTAAAGAGATTAAAAATACACTGGGTTGGTAATCTGTGGTGTCGTCATGATGAATTGATGGTTATGGTGATGTGGCAGGGTGGGTGGGGGGAGGTTATGCATATTTCTATTCAAAGTCTGCTTAAGTAAACAGGTTTGTGAAAAATTTGTTCAGTGGCAGCTAATGGGTCCTGGAAAATAAATAAAATGGGGTTCGCCCAGTTTCCCATCACAACTCTAGCGGGAGACCAGTGGAAACACACGGGAAAGGCCGTAAATGGCTAAAAACGATCATTGGCAACATTTTTACCGGTGGTTATGCTGGACTCTCACTAAAGTCACAGTGAGAGACTGGGGATAACCCCCGCAGAATCACAAATACTCCTTTTCCATTATCGTTGGAGAAAAATTTGTTCCCTTCACATAGCAGTTACTTTCACGACTCCTAAAAATGGTTTTTGTGAGTTTTTTTGTTATTTCTGATCTTTGCTTTTTACACAGGAGCAGAGCAAGAGGCAGGACTTGCAAACACAACTCCTGCTGTGCTCTGTAACTGGCCGATGTGCCTGGCAATCATTAAATGATATGGGAGTTGTGGACTCAAATGCATGCTGGGAATGAAAGCCTGTGGCCTTGTTTAACCATTTCGCTGAGAGAGATGGTTCTGGAAAGTTCCAGGACCTCTAGCCCTGGGCTTTTTTGGAGAGCCGTGGGCCTATTTTGATTGGATCAATAAGGGTGCCACTGAGTTTCCGCAAACGAGGATTGGCAGAACAACTACCTCTTTTAGGGTGCGACTAATATAATAAATGAACAAGTGGTCCAGTTAAACTAATAAAACAAAGCAACAAAAAGTAAGCTTGCCAATTAAATTAGAATATCATTACTGCCACTTAAAAGACACTGCTAGCTGTGGGACTCCCAACAGAAAACATTGTTAATACGCATATCAAACATTGAAAATAACTTTAATCATTCTCTTGTAAATTTTTTGTTGTCTATTATGTCACAAACCTTATCTCCAGCAGCAAATCCTCGGCTTTGAGGAAAAGCCTAAACGGCAGCGACAAAGATTTTCCAAAAATATTTAGAGAGCTTTGAATGCTCCTCTTCATTCTCTAATTGACAGATCTTGTGTTTAATTTATTGTTCGAATATATCCTTAGTAATTCGTTATTGGTAGTTCTCATTGGCCATTTTTGTTTTTCATTTGTATCTTCCCTGCCTTCACTGTTGTAATTTATCGCTGTTTTAAGTATGACACTGAAATTTGTATACATACAAATATCATGACTGAAGTGCGACACAGGAAGTGTGACAAACAAAACGTGCACTAGATGCAAGACTTCTTATGAAGACTAGTGAGTCTCCCATGGCCTTGCTCACAATTAGAGGATTTGGTGGCACTAAAATCCTGTCTCCAGTTGTAACGCCAGACATTTTCATCTGTTTTCACAGTTTCTGGACAATCTGGACAACAGCTGTGGAGTTTCAGGGAAAGTATTTCTAGTCGCTGTTTTTGGTGTAACAGGTTGAGGGGTCATAGCCTACCGCTGACACAGGTAAGATCAAGCATTACTATTGCAGCATCATCCATTGATTTCAATGGACTGAGCATATGCCAGCCTTGAGCACAAAACCTAAGCTGACATTCCATTACAGTACTGAGGGAGCTGCGCTATCGGAGGTGTCATCTTTTGGATGAGATGTTTAGCCAAGTCCCCATCTGCCCTTTCAGGTGAACGTAAAAGATCCCATGGCACTATTTAGAAGAAAAGCAGGGGAGTTCTCCCCAGTGTCCTGGCCAATAGTTATCCCTCAACCAACATCACTAAAGCACAGATAATCTGGTCATTATCCCATTGCTATTTGTGGGACCTTGCTGTGTGTGAATTGGCAGCCATTTTTCCTACATTCCTACACTGACTACACTTCAAAAGGCTGTAAAATGCTTTGGGACATTCTGAGGTCATGAAAGGTGCTATATGAATGCTCTGATCTGGAAGGAGGAGAGCATGCCAGGAGATCTCAGAGATGCAGTAATCGTGACCATCTTTAAAAAAGGGGACAAGTCCGACTGCGACAACTACTGAGGAATCTCCCTGTTTCAGCCACTGGGAAAGTCATTGCTAGAATCCTCCTCAACCGTCTTCTCCCTGTGGCTGAGGAGCTCCTCCCGGAGTCACAGTGCGGATTCTGTCCGCTACGGGGTACAACGGACATGATCTTTACAGCGCGACAACTGCAGAAGAAATGCAGGGAACAGCACCAACCACTGTACATGGCCTTCTTTGACCTAACAAAGTCCTTTGACACTGTCAACCGCGAGGGACTATGGAGCGTCCTCCTCCGTTTCGGCTGCCCCCAAAAGTTTGTCACCATCCTCTGCCTGCTCCACGATGACATGCAAGCCATGATCCTGACCAATGGATCCACCACAGACCCAATCAACATCTGAACTGGGGCTACGTCATCGCGCCAACCCTCTTCTCGATCTTGCTCGCTACAATGCTCCACCTCACATTCAACAAGCTCCCCTCTGGAGTGGACCTAAACTATAGAACCAGTGGGAATCTGTTCAACCTTCATTGTCTCCAGGCTAGATCCAAGATCGTCTTATCCTCTGTCGTCGAACTACAGTACCGGACAATGCTTGTGTCTGTGCACATTCAGAGGCTGAACTCCAAGTCATTGTCAACATCTTCACCGAGGCATACAAAAGCATGGTCCTTACGCTAAACATCTGTAAGACAAAGGTCCTCCACCAGCCTGTCCCCGCCACACAACACTGTCCCCCAGTCATCAAGATCCACGGCGTGGCCCTGGACAACGTGAACCACTTTCCATAGCTCCAGAGCCTATTATCAGCAAGGGCAGACATCAACGACGAGGTTCAATACTGCCTCCAGTGCGCCAGCGCAGCCTTTGGCTGCTTGAGGAAGAGAGTGTTCGAAGATCAGGCCCTCAAATCTGGCATCAAGCTTATGGTCCAAAGGGCAGTAGTGATACCCGCCCTCCTGTATTGCTCAGAGATGTGGACCATATACAATAGACACCTCAAAGCGCTGGAGAAATACCACCAACGATGCCTCTGCAAGATCCTGCAAATCCCCTGGGAGGATAGATGCACCAACGTCAGTGTTCTCAATCAGGCCAACATCCCCAGCATCGAAGCACTGACCACACTCGACTAGCTCCATTAGGCGGGCCACATTGTTCGCATGCCTGACACAAGACTCCCGAAGCAAGCGCTCTACTCGGAACTCTTACACGGCATGCGAGCCCCAGGTGGGCAGAGGAAACATTTCAAGTACACCCTCAAAGCCTCCTTGATAAAGTGCAGCATCTCCACCGACATCTGGGAGTCCCTGGTCAAAGTCCGCTCTAAGTGAAGGAAGTTCATCCGGGAGGGCGCTGACCACCTCGAGTCTCGTCGCCGAGAGCGTGCAGAAAACAAGCGCAGGCAGCAGAAGGAGTGTGCAGCAAATCAGGCTCCCCACCCAACCTTTCCTCCAATGACTGTCTGTCCCACCTGTGACAGAGACTGTAATTCCCATATTGGACTGTACAGTCACCTGAGAACTCACTTTTGGAATGGAAGCAAGTCTTCCTTGATTTCGAGGGACTGCCTATGATGATGATAATGATATATAAATGCCAAATCTTTCTTTCTTTAACTCAAGGATTTTAATATATTACAGATAGATAGCTCCCCTGCATTGATAAGCAGCTCGGTTAATTTGAGTGCATAAGTCACTACACTTCAAAAATTCATTCATGGGGTAAAGCACTGAGGTGCTGTAATGTGAAGGGCACTACATAAATACAAGTATTATGGTTGAACTTTCCATTGCCCTAATCACTTAAGTTACTTATAACTGCATTTTCTACTCTATCCCTCCAAGATTGTGCTTAACCATAGAGTTATATTTTCCTTTCAACAACTAAAATTAGTTCAATGCTTTTATGGAACTCTAAAGTGTCTCAAAAATATATAACTCAGCTTGTCCAATGCTTACTTCACAATAAATCAAGTAAAAAAAGTGCTATTTTCAGTAAAAAAAAATCACCCTGATTGTGAGAAAGTGATGTGGCTGACATCACTGTCAAGATAATGAGACAATAAGCTACATTGAGAAAGCCTAGACAGTCGCATCACTCACAGAACCACAAAGAGAAGCTGTGAGAAAATGTGAGAGTGCTGGTGAAGCATGCTATTACTGGATGAATTGAAACCTGATCTTTTCTGAATGTGATGTAACTATGACCACTACCAAAGAAAGAACTTGGATTTAAATAGAGCCTTTGATGACCGCAGAACATCCCAAAGCGCCTTACAGCCAATGAAGTACACTTGAGGTGTAGTCGCTGTTATAATGTAGGAAACATAGCAGACAATTTGAGCATACAAGTTCCCACAAACCGCAATGAGATAATAACCAGATAATCTGTTTTAGTAATGTTGCTTGAGGGAAAAATTTTGGCTAGGACACCGGGGAGAACTCGTTCTTCTTTGAACAGTTCCATGGCATCTTTTACATCCATCTGAAAGGCCAGACAGGGTTACGGTTCTATAGCAATTGTTGTTGGAGTCTCATGGTTCTCTGATAAACCTAGGGTTTAAATTCTTGAGGCTTTGTCTGTCCCTCAGGTACTGGATCAGACGTGTTAGCATTTGGAGATCTTCCTTTTGTTGATGGTGTTGTCGATAGACATGTTTTTCCAAGACATTCTCCAGAACTATACAAGCACATGTGCAACCAAACTGTTGGGAAATCATTGCACATCCCTGCATGATAATGACGTAAAATAGGGTCAGCAACTCTGGTTAGACCTAGAAAGAAAAAAAAAAGACCCATTTATACAGCACCTTTCATGACCACCGGACGTCCCAAACCGTTTTACAGCAAATGAAGTACTTTTGAAGTGTAGTCACGGTTGTAATTTCAGTCACATGACATTCGCTGCAGTCTGCAAATTTTGTCTCTGCATAAAACATATTTCCTGGTAAATGCTCCAGGGTTTTGCTGGATTACCTTATGAGTGAGAGCATTGGTGATACAATTGTGATGCTATTTAATTATAAAGCCCATTTCTACCAGCAAAGTCAACTCACAAAGATTTAGATCCATAGATTTTCAAATCACACAGGCCTGGTACACTAGCCGTAGTCAGATCAACATATTAGGAGAAATAAAACTGGGGAAACAGATTGCAAAATATCAGTTAATCTCAATGGATGTATGATGAGAAAATTGCAAAACTGAGCAAGTCTTGGAGCGGTATGATCCTCTGTCAGTTACATTTTTATTTTAAAGAAGAAAAATGCTTGCATGCACTTTATGGTTGTTTAATGGTTTGTTGAGAATTCATCTGCACAAATATCTTTCCCGCCTTTCTTTCTAAGGGGTTTCGAGGCATTGAAAGTGATGAAACGGAAACAAAATTGCTGGAAACGCTCCTCGGGACTCTGGAAGGGACCGTACTCAAAACGTCGGATTTTGTGCTGTTAATAACGGTGAAACAGTGTGGCATCAAGCAGCCCTAGCACAATTGAAGTCAATGGGATCAGAGGGAAAACTCTCCCATTAGTTGGAGTCATACACAGCACAAAGGAAGATGGTTGCAGTTGTTGGAGGTCAATCATCTCAGGCCCCAGAACATCGCTGCAGAAGATCCTCAGGGCAGTGTTCTAGGCCCAACCATTTAAGCTGCTTCATCAGTGACCTTCCCTCCATCATAAGGTCAGAAGTGGGGATGCTCGCTCATGATTGCACAGTGTTCAGTTCCATTTGCAACTCCTCAGATAATGAAGTCCATGTCCGAATGCAGCAAAACCTCGATGACATTCAGGCTTAGGCTGATAAGTGGCAAGTAACACTCATGCCACACAAGTACTGTAAGTGTATTTTGTTTTTCTGTGAATATAATGACCAAAATTATAAATCCGGATACATTTTAAATTGGATTAAAGTTTATCTATCTACACTGATACAAATTAGGGGCAAATAAACCTAAGTGCTTTTGCATTCAGAATTTAAATTAATTAATTTGCAAAACAATCCTGTCATGCAAATATTTTTTTTCCCAATTAGAGTGATTTCAAACAATATAATGGAAGTGGTGCATATGTGACCAACAGCAATTATTGCTATGGCAACGAGCAACAGGAACACTCCAGATCTAATTGTGTCACCAGAGGTGTGTACGCACAAAAATAACTCATATTTTAAAGAAATTCTGCTTTCCAGAACTCATTTTTTGTACATTGAATCTCCTCAAATCAGACATTTTCTAAACGCAAATGTAGTCATTTCTATGCTAATTAATTGCAGAAGAGTTTCCCTGACTAAAAATCAGCTAGATCAGAAGATAACCTTTTTAGTAATGTTGTAATTGAAATAATGCATTTGGCAGTGAGACTTTCAGAAACAAAAAGTCAAAATCTGTAAGGATTTCCTCGCAGATTGCTCATTGCTATGTACAGCATGTATAAATGTCGTGATGCACTATTTTGAAAATTGCAAACTTAACTGGACAGGAAAGGTTAGTAGGTTCAGATGTGGCCAGTTGTGCAGTGCCTATGGTATAGTTTTAATCAAAGAAAAAACCCGATATAATTTGCCTTACAATAGGAAACCAATGATGCTATGTTTGTGCTTATTTCTGATATACTGAATCTGGTTACTGTCAATGCACCAGAGTAAGGAGAGCATGCCCTTGTACATAAACATAATCGATAGCCTACCAATGCCCCCCCACTTGTGTCTGGAACCAAAGCAACAAAGTTGGCGGAAACAAGTTAAAGAAAAACTTCAAGCAAAAGTTTCTCAGCCAGAGAATGAGAAATAGTTGCTCCCTTATAGCTATAGCTTAGTGGTGCCCATTCAATCTCTGGGAGTGCAGTGGAGGAGTATGCATGACCAACCTTCTTCAGGAGTCAGCACTTCAGGCTAAGCAAAGGTTGAGGCCTTTGAAACCAAAACCTGAACGGTTTTATCTGCTGATTCTGCCATGTTCATTAAACAAACCCTTTAGACGCAAAGCAGTGATTTCCCATTACGACAAGAACTTGCGTTTATGTAATACCTTTAACGTAGTAAAAATTAAAGCTGCATTCCCATCTTCAAACTGCGTCTGCTGAGAGGAAACGATTTCTTGAAGTTTGGTTCTGCCGACAATGCACACAGCCACCCAGGCCCCCATGCTCTACAATTCCCTCCCTGAATTCCTCCACCTCTCCATCTCCCTCTCCTTTTAGAAGCTCCTTGAAATCCACACCTCTGACCAAGCTCTTGGTCACCCCGCCTTATATCTCCTTATTTGGCTTGGCACCCATGACACCACAATGGAGTACCTTGGGATGTTTTTCTCGGTTAAATACCCTATATAAATGCAAGTTGTTGTTTTTCTAAATTCTGATGACATTCAAAGTAAATTGTCCAAGAAGGAATTGTCCAGGAGGATATATTGATTATTGATAAACGATGAATAATAAATAATAAAAACACTTCTGAGGCGCATGCCTCTTTTTTATTGACAATAATATTTGTTGCAATAGTCAAATAATTCACTTTGATGCTGCACGAGCAACATATTTTATTGAAATATCAGTTACACAACAGTGGAGAAATGTCTTAAGTACATCATGAGGGAGAGTCACAATTATGAAGAAATTCTATTCTAACGAACAGGAAAAGAGTATAGCAGAGAGTGGTTTATTTGGGAATTTGGAGAAGAGGGGGAAGGAGTTGCAGCTGTTTGCCCACAGTGTTTGTAGTGCTTTGTGTTACAGGTAGATATTTAATGTAATTACCCATTACTTAATCCAGATCAATTACAATACAAATATAATTACATTTAATTAAAAGAACAAAGTTTCTAAACTTGGGCATTGGTTTAAAGGGCTGGGGTACAGTTTAAAAACTATACATAGATAATTTGATATTTCAAAACTTGAAAATCTAATTCGATAAATAAAATACAATAGAGACGTCAGAGCAGACAATGTGTTGCAGCTATAGGGTGTGGGAGCTGGTGGACACCAGTGTGATTCACAGCGACCACATCGGCAGTAAGTGTTCTCCACGAAGCAGTGTGAGAGGAGCAGCTCATCGGCAGCCTTAAAACAGCGCGAGACCCGACCTGAGCGGCACACCAGGCAGTGAGGGGGGGGGGGGCTGGGGACACAACAAGTAGTGTGAGGGGGGGGCCCGGGGACACACCAAGCAGTGTGAGAGGGGGGCGGGGACACACCAAGCAATGTGAGAGGGGGCGGGGACACACCAAGCAGTGTGAGAGGGGGGCGGGGACACACCAAGCAGTGTGAGAGGGGGGCGGGGACACACCAAGCAGTGTGAGAGGGGGGCGGGGACACACCAAGCAGTGTGAGGGAGGGAGGTGGGGGGGACACACCAAGCAGTGAGGGGGGGCCCGGGGACACACCAAGCAGTGTGAGAGGGGGGCAGGGACACACCAAGCAGTGTGAGGGAGGGAGGTGGGGGGGACACACCAAGCAGTGAGGGGGGGCCCGGGGACACACCAAGCAGTGTGAGAGGGGGGCAGGGACACACCAAGCAGTGTGAGGGAGGGAGGTGGGGGGGACACACCAAGCAGTGAGGGGGGGCCCGGGGACACACCAAGCAGTGTGAGAGGGGAGCCCGGGGACATACCAAGCAGTGTGAGGGGGGAGCCCGGGGACACACCAAGCAGTGTGAGGGGGGGGGCCCGGGGACACACCAAGCAGTGTGAGGGAGGGGGGTGGGGGGGACGCACCAAGCAGTGAGGGGGGGCCCGGGGACACACCAAGCAGTGTGAGGGGGGGGGCGGGGACACACCAAACAGTGTGAGAGGGGGGCGGGGACACACCAAGCAGTGTGAGGGAGGGGGGTGGGGGGGACACACCAAGCAGTGAGAGGGGGCCCGGGGACACACCAAGCAGTGTGAGAGGGGAGCCCGGGGACATACCAAGCAGTGTGAGGGGGGAGCCCGGGGACACAACAAGTAGTGTGAGGGGGGGCCCGGGGACACACCAAGCAGTGTGAGGGGGGGGGGGCTGGCGGGGACACACCAAGCAGTGTGAGGGGGGGGCTGGGGACACACCAAACAGTGTATGGGGGGGGGGGCCAGGGACACACCAAGCAGTGTGAGAGGAGCAGCTCATCGGCAGCCTTAAAACAGCGCGAGACCCGACCTGAGCGGCACACCAAGCAGTGAGGGGGGGGGGGCTGGGGACACAACAAGCAGTGTGAGAGGGGGGCCCGGGGACATACCAAGCAGTGTGAGGGGGGGGACGGGGACATACCAAGCAGTGTGAGGGGGGGGACGGGGACACACCAAGCAGTGTGAGGAGGGGGCCCGGGGACATACCAAGCAGTGTGAGTGGGGGGGCCCCAAACAGCACTAACTGACCTGAAGACATAAAGTAGAAACTACCAAAATCAAAGTGTGACATCACAGAAAAGAAGGGAAGTGATTGGTTGATGAGTTTTTCTCTTTTTCTCTCTTTTCTGGGGCATTGGTTTGAATTAAGAACTGGGACTAAAAACAAAACTTGAAAACTTAACTAACTGAACACATCAGAGATGGCAGGGCAGGCGATGTGTTTCTGTTGTTGCATGTGGGAGCTGATGGACACCATTGAGATCTACAGCGACCACATCTGCAGTAAGTGTCTGCGGTTCGAGGATCTTCGGCTCCGTGTTGATGAGCTGGAGTCCGAGCTGCAGACACTGCGACACATCAGGGAGGGGGAGAGTTACCGGACACTGCATTCCAGGAGGCAGTCACACCCCTTAGGTTAATTAATTCAAATTTGGTCCATGGTCAGGGACAGGAGGGTGTGACTACAAGTGAGGCAGGCATGGAGACCCAGGAGATAGTGATGGAGGAGCCTCAGCCCTTGCTCTTGTATAACAGGTTCGAGGCTCTTACTCCCTGAGAGCCGGGACTGCAGGGAGGGTGAGCAAACTGGCCACAGCACTGTGGTACAGGGGGCTATTCAAGTGGTGGGAGTAAAAAGTAACGTAGTGGTAGGGGACAGTATCATTAGGGGATAGATAAGGTTCTCTACAGCCGAGAGCGTGAGTCTCGAAGGCTGTGTTGCCTACCCGGTGCCAGGGTGAAGGACATCTCCTCTGGGCTGGAGAGGAACTTGGAATGGGAGGGGGAAGATCCAATTGTCATGGTCCACGTGGGTACTCTCGGAAGGTCACACCCTGGAGTGACATCAGCACTATTCCATTCAGAGGAGGATTTGTAAATTGCATTTTAGAGAACAGTCCTCTTTCACACCTGATGCTAATACACTCAACATTCCATCGGTAAAAGACATCGATATTCCAGCAATGCAGCATTATCTGGCAATGAGCTGAAAACTTTATGTCAAGGTGTTAAATGGGCATCGCCTGCACAAGTATGTGAAAACATTAATGAGATAATTGCTGGAAACAAAACAAAAAGTGAAGAAGATATAGAGGATACACTGAATTACAGAAAATCAACCATTGAGTCACTTGGGGGTGTAAAACTTACAATTATCGCAGGGGTCAGTCAGTTGTAGCAAGTGTTTAATAAGCCATTAAATGTCCAAAGTATGCTATAACCTGAACCTAAAGTCATAGGTTTTGGGTTACCACAAACTCTTTGTTCATTCTAATTGATCAGTGTATATTAAAAATGATGAGCGATTTTTCACAATTGAAGGCGAGTTGGATTGTCTGCTATTCTGAGAGGTTTTGGCTCTGAAATTCCACGGGGTTACCTCTGGCCTCTCACTGTTACTCCAACAGTAGACCAGCAGAAACCCCAGTGACACGGTGTAAATGGCAGCTTTCATTTGGGAAATCCATTTACCCGCCATTGATCCATATCCCTTGCTTGACCAAAATCCATTGATCTCAATCTTGAAAATTCCAATTGACCCCAGCATCCACAGCCTTTTTTTGGGGGTTGGGGGGGGGGGGGGCGGGGGTGGGGGGAGGGGGGTGAGTTCCAGATTCCCAATACCCTTTATGTGAAAAAGTGCTTGCTGATTTCAGTTCAGCCATGTATACCGTCCTCCGGCCAGTTAAGATGGGAGACTAGTGGTACGTTAGTACTGGGCCTTGTGTCTGTAGCACATATTACGGTTTTATTTGAGGTGAAAGCAGACTATGCAATGTAAGTGCTAACATTTCAGATGAAATTCCACTGCTCGCTATTTTAATGAGGGAATTAACCTGCTTTTTAAAAATAAATAGGTTAATGATTTTGTTAAATTAGTGCATAAAAAATTCATACAAACACTTTAATGCAATTGTGTGCTAATACCAGATGGCACAATTTGATTTAAAAACTTCCAATCCTGAAGGAAAATGATTGAAATATGCCTTCAGCACAAATCTCTCAAGACTAGTCCTGGCCCACTTTTTGTTACCGAGTTCAAACTCAGTGCTCTAAACGGAAAAAGGAATGTATTGTGAATGAGTACAGCCAGATCACATGTCACACTGCAAATAATCACAATAGTATGAAAGAACTGTTTCAAGCTGCTGAGCAAAGCAACTTCAATCTAATAAGTTGCTTCTGTTTCATGTACAATATGGTTTTACATTACTGTCAGAGAAAGCCTTGGTAGAGGAACTGCCCATCAGTGATCTCAATGCAGTGCACAACAATGGTCTGAGAGCGGGTCACCAATATTGGTTGGGGGTATTCCAGGAGGTTTCATCACATGACCTCTGACCTTCAACTGCCCCTGCCAGTCAAATAGCCTTTCTTTCCCGTCTCCGATTTTTTTAATAGCGAATAAACGAAAGTGTTCAAAGAAAATGAAAAAAAAATGCAGACAATTGTTCTGTTTTTTCTGGGTTGCTGGCAGCAGTGTCCAGGAGATTCATCTTTAATTCCTGGAGACTCCAGGGCAATCCTGGACTGAGACCATCTCTCCAGCCCCAAACAATCACAATCACATGCGTGCAGTTTTGGTCACCTTGAGGAAGGATATACTAGCTTTGGAGGGGGTACAAAGACGATTCACTAGGCTGATTCCGGAGATGAGGGGGTTACCTTATGATGATAGATTGAGTAGACTGGGTCTTTAGTCGTTGGAGTTCAGAAGGATGAGGGGTGATCTTATAGAAACATTTAAAATAATGAAAGGGATAGACAAGATAGAGGCAGAGAGGTTGTTTCCACTGGTAGGGGAGACTAGAACGAAGGAGCACAGCCTCAAAATACGGGGGAGCCAATTTAAACCCGAGTTGAGAAGGAATTTCTTCTCCCAGAGGGTTGTGAATCTGTGGAATTCTCTGCCCAAGGAAGTAGTTGAGGCTAGCTCATTGAATGTATTCAAATCACAGATAGATAGATTTTTAACCAATAAGGGAATTAAGGGTTACGGGGAGCAGGCGGGTAAGTGGAGCTGAGTCCACGGCCAGATCAGCCATGATCTTGTTGAATGTCGGAGCAGGCTCGAGGGGCTAGATGGCCTACTCCTGTTTCTAATTCTTATGTTATTATGTTCTTATGCCAGAATCAGCACTGATTCTTAAAGGGAAAGTGAGACTCCTTCTAACTCCAGTCTAATCACACAAGCTAGCATGATCAAACTCAGCCCTTCTAAAGTGGATTCCTCCAAATGCCATTGCTATGAGGGAAGGGGTCCCAAAGAGTTCATCCCGCAGACATTGGATATTTTGGCGCTAAAGCAATAGAATCCCTTACCATTCTTCAAAAAACCTCCTAATTTGGTCGCAAACACCCGGGGGTTAAATTTCCATCTTCAGGCCATGCAGCTTGGGCTCCAGAAATAAACAGCAGTAGCTTCCCGTCATGGAGGTTCCAAAGCTGAGCATGCTCAAACATTGCAATGGCCCTGACAGGTTCCAGGAGATGGGGAATTCTACATATTTGCCAGTGATGTTGCGGTGGGAGAGAGTAATGCAAAAATGTATTTAGGTTTGTCTGGTGCCTACATTATAGACTGAGGAAATTTAAGTGGCTAACAGGAGGGGATATTTTATCCAATTTCATTCCATACATGGAGCACTATTTGCATGTTTTCTCTTTGTTTCTTGGTTAATTCACTGCTTTAGATTGTAACATGCGTGGATTGTTTCAGCTTAGGGGAGTCAGTGTCCAGAAGTGAAAAGTGAGAAAGTCAGCAGTCCAGGCCTGAAGGCTCCACTTTTGACCATTGACACTACATTTTGCTCCCTCCCCTTTCCTCACTAACTTTGTCCCCATGCAAGGATGCAGTCCAATCACAGGTGCCGAGTACCTTCTGGTGTCACCTGAGTTACTACTATTCATTGGTGAGTCTCAATAGTGAGTGGCAGCAGACTGTGATAGAAAAGATGAGACACAACACCCTTGGAGAGACATCAGTTTACCCAGTATTGTGGAAAGTGTTTTCCATTAACTCTATGAACTCATGGCTGGATCTGACAGGGAGTGTGCTGTGTAAGTGAATACCTCATACAGCCTACTTCCAATGAAATACTTCAATAGCAAGTAGTGCAGGAAGTCAGTATTCCTACACAGAAATGAAACAAATGGAATCGAATTGCCTTTGGGAATGCAAAATTGAAAGATGGCAATGAAGGCAGTACTGCCCTCATCGAACCAGGAGGGTCTATGAGGGCAGTGCATATGATGTAGTGTATATGGATTTTAGCAAAGGTTTTGATAAGGTCCCACATGGCAGACTGGAGTACTGTGTGCAGTTCTGGTCACCACATTACAGAAAAGATGTGATTGCACTGGAAATGGTGGTAGAGGCAGAAACCCTCACTGATATGCCCTTTCTATACAGTATAAATGCACACGAGGCCCATACTTGAGAGAAGATCACTCTGTGACCAGTTACCTTTATTACCAAGACCTCGAGTGATGAAGGTGAGTGGAGCTTCCCCTTTTACACCTGAAAGTACAGTTTAGGAATGTCTCCCACAAGTTCATCCCCTTGTGGTCAATGTTCTCAAGGTGTACAACTTAGGTCAGCTTATAGTTGGTTTACAATGATAGTTGAGTACATGACATCACCTCCCCCCCAAAGTCTTATTGGGATCACAGGTTAAGTCTCTCTGGTGGTTTATGCTCCCTTGCAGAGCACCTGAGTTGGGGCTCCGGTTGTTGGGCGCTGGCCTGAGTGTCTGCTGTTTGCATATCCAGACTGCCCACAGTGATTGGACTCTCCTCCCTTTGGTTCCGGTGTTCGGTCACCTGTGGTGGAGTGAACTCTACATCGTGTTCTTCCTCTGCTTCTTCTATGGGGTTTATGAACCTCCTTTTAGTTTTGTTAGATCTCTTAATTTCCAATGAAATACGAACTCCGATGGTAGTTTTAACTTTTTAATCTTGGCAGAGAGCAACAAACTGCTGGCTGATTGCCAGTTTCTTTGTCTTACTGAGACAGATGGTCAAAATGGCTGTATTTATGCCTGGATCAATTTACAGAAAAGAACTCACCTTCTTTGACCTTATTGGCTCAATTGAAAGTCTTTTAACGTTTTATTGGCTCGCTATCCAAGGTCCGAAAATGTCAAGTTGATTAATGAGTTAATGCAACATGCTGAACTGCATGTAGCAGCCTTGACTTGGGGGTCTGTGAATTTTCACAGTCTGTCTAAATGAGCCTGTTTGAATACTCTATCAATCCCCCCTTTGATTCTTTCACAAACTGAATCATAAAACATCAGTTATCACTGGTTAAACATTCTACAAAATAATTTCATACATGTTAATAGAGTTTCCTTCTAAAATTTGTTGATGTGTTTCGCCACATGTCCGGACTAGTAGCTTCCACACAAATTTACACCAACCCGAGTTCCATCGTGGCCACAATGGAAGTCTGGTTTTAGTAGGTTAATTAATCTTATTCCAATTTAATCCAAATCAATATCTTAATTCAACCAGTAAACAATCTTTCCTTAAGCATAAAAGTAAAAGGTATTTACATGTAATTCCCTTGCTACCCTACTATCCCTTTGGTGCAGAGGGTCGGCTAGTAAGAAGTAGGCCTATGCCTAGAATACCTACAATCAATACTACAGTAAATTTATACATTTTCACGAAAAGTAATTGTCCTTATTAGATTTCAGCTTCAGTTACGGGTGCTCGTTTAACGTGTGAAGCGTGGATCCAGGCTTTCTTTCCTTGGACTTTAACAGCTGCCTGGATGGTCAATAACACTTGATAAGGTCCCTCCCACTTGGCACCCAAAGGATCTTTATGCAACTTTTTCACATACACCCAGACTCCCGGGATGATGTTGTGTCCTCCTTCGGGTAGATTACCCCAAGCTGCCAATACCTGTCGGGAAACAGAACTAATAGCATTGGTTAAGTTCTGACAGTATGATAACAAAGTGTCACTCATTAAGTGAACATCAGCTTTCCGTAAATCGATAGTTCCTGGCAGCGACATGGGTCTTCCTGTTATAATTTCAAATGGGCTTAGACCTGTAGTTCTGTTCGGGGTTGCCCCAATGCTACATAGCACTATTGGTAGTGCTTGGGGCCATGGTGTTCCTTCTTGGTGATATTTGGCAAGCCGTTGTTTCAGAGTTCGATTCATTCGCTCTACTTGTCCTGATGATTGTGGATGATAAGGACAGTGTAAATCCCACGTAATGTTCAGTAACCTGCAGACTTCTTGGCAGACAGCACCTGTGAAGTGTGTTCCCTGATCTGAGTCAATGCTACTCGGAACTCCCCATCGGGGAATGTAATCCTTACACAAGACCTTTGCAGTGTGATTGGCTGTGGCTCTTTTAGTTGGGACAGCTTCTACCCATCTAGAGAATCTGTCGACCATGACAAGACTGTTAGTGTATCCTTGGCATGAAGGAAGAGATATATAATCAACCTGCAGATGCTGGAATGGTCCGACAGGGGCAGGGGGCCTCAGTTGGGACATTACCGTGATGGGTCCAGAATTATTTTTCTGGCAGACCACACAGCAGTCTGTTACCAGCTGGGCATGTTTTTTAAATCCCCGACCCCACCAGCTTTTCTGGAACCGTGCCGTCATCTGTTGTGAGGCCAAGTGTCCCCACGAGTGGATCTGTTGGGCTAAAAAAGGCATAAGCGCTTGTGGCGCGACTGGCTTGTCGGTAACTCTTTGTCTCCAGACACCATCTTCGCATAGCTTAATTCCTGCCTCAATCCATGTCCATTTTTCCTCTCGGGAGCACTCGCCTTGCATTGTTTGAAGGTCTCGTGTCAGAGTCCTGAGTGCTTTCAATCTGCACATCTGTGTTGGTTCTTCTGGAGGAACGCCCTGTGAGGCGGCATCTTTAGCTGCCTGGTCGGCTAGGGCATTTCCCTGTGCTTCTGTGGTATTTTCCTTGGTATGGGCCTTACACTTCAGGATGGACACTTCCTGAGGTAATTGTATGGCCTCCAGTAAGTCTCGGACTTCTTTTCCATTTCGTATAGGTGTACCAGCAGCAGTGAGGAATCCTCTTTTACGCCATAACAGACCAAAGTCGTGAGCGACTCCAAAAGCATAATGCGAATCTGTGTAGACATTAGCTATCTGTCCTTCTGCTATTCGACATGCTTCTGACAGGGCCCGTAACTCGGCCTGTTGTGCTGACGTTCCTGAGGGTAAACATCCTTTTGCCACTACCTCATATAAGGTTGTAACTGCCAATCCTGCTTTTCTGGTACCATTGTCAACAAAGGAGGAACCATCTGTAAACAGAATGAGGTCTGGGTTGTGCAGAGGCTCCTCTGCTGCTAAGGCTGCTTCTTCTGTTTCTTTTAAAATCTCCACGCAGTCATGCTCTTCACATTCTCCCCCCTCTTGTTCCCTCGATTCTGACATCGGGAGCATAGTTGTGGGATTAACCGGGCTGGCCCGGACGATATGGAGATTAGGAGCTTCCAAAACTGCTGTCCAGCGGGTCCATCTTGCTGCTGTCACCTGAGACATTCTATTCATAGACAGCAAAGTGTGTATGGTGTGGGGACACTTGACAATCAGCTTTTGGTCGAGAACTAGACCCGCAGTGATCATTACCGCTCGACATATAGCTTCCATGGCCCTTAGGCAACTTCCCCATCCGAGGGCTACCGCATCCAGTTTTGCCGAATAATAGCCAATAGGCCTTTGCCGATCCCCATGTTCTTGTGTCAGTATAGCTGTCATATATCCTTCTTTCTCATGAACAAACAGGGTAAATGGCTTACCACTGTCGGGGATTCCCAGAGCCGATGCCGAATACAAAACCTTTTTCAAACTCAGGAAGGCCTCTTGCTGTTCCTTAGTGAGGGTGATGGCTTCATAGAGGCCCGTTTCCCCTTTAAAATATCATTCAATGGCTGAGCAAGCTGTGTGAAGGAGTCAATCCAATTTCTGTTAAAGTTACACAATCCCAAAAAAGACCTTAGTTCCTGAATAGTGGGGTTTTTTTTAGCAGCCCGAATGGCTGCAGTTCTATCCTGGGTAAGTTCTCTCTTTCCTTGTGAAATCTTTTGTCCCAGGTATACAACCTCTTCTTGGGATATTTGTGCTTTGTCGATGCTGGCTTTATGTCCTTTCAGCCGAAGGTGGTCCAGCAAAGCTCGTAAATCTTGTTCATGCTGTTCTTCCGTGTTTGAAGCTAGCAGGATATCGTCTACATATTGGATGACTGTGGATGACAGGGGAGGTAATTCTCGCAAATGGCTTTGTAAAGCCATGTGGAATACCGTAGGGCTGTTGTGGAAACCCTGCGGTAACCGGGTCCAAGTATACTGTTGTCCTTGGACAGTGAAAGCAAACCATGTCGAACCTCCGGTGCCAGAGGCACCGACCAAAATCCGTTGGCCATATCTATAACCGAGAAATATTTATGTTCCGGTTTGAGAGCATTAAAAATGGTGGAGGGATCTGCGACCAAAGGAGCTTTTTGATTAATACACTGGTTAGCTTTCCTATAATCGACAGTCAAACGCCAAGTCTCATTAGATTTCTGTACCGGCTACACGGGGCTATTGGAGGAGCTATGCGTTTTAATAAGCACCCCTTGTTTCTCCAATTGCTGAATAACCGGTAAGATTCCCGCGATGGCAGTTGGACTGATGGGATACTGTTTAGTGCATGGAGGCTTGGTCCCTGTAAATGACGCAGGCTCCATCTGGAGTAGGCCACAATCGTTCTTATCTTTAGCCCATATCGAGTGTTCCTTCAATTCTTCTTTCTTCAAAGTTCTAATTGACCATGTCACCCGACCATCCTCGAAATGCAACGATGAATCTATTTGGATTAGAACGTCCATTCCCAAAAGGGGTTGATCTACTGGACCTATCCAGACCGGCGTGGTTAGTTCATGTGGACCCAGCCCTATAAGTACCGGTGTTGTCCTTTTAATTTCCATTTTATGGCCCCCAACTCCATAGGCTGTACGTGCCCTACCATCCAACGGCAAAAAGTCTCCATATTGTAGGGGTAAGCCTGTTAATTCCGCCCCTGTGTCTAAAAGACAGTCCACATCCTTATCGCCCACCCTCACAGTTATATATAGCCCATCTCCCCTTTGCTGTATTAGTGCGAGGAGGGGGGCCAGGGTGGGCTCTAATCGTTTTTTGCTATCCCAAGTAACTCCTTCTGTTGTTGTATTGTCAGTCGCTTAAATGCTTCTATGAGGTCGTTATCTTGTGACAAGCCTGGCTTGTTGGCTGAATTGTATCCCTGGCTGTGTCCTCTTCCCCGGTCACGACCTTTCTATTTTGCCCTGCACGTCTTGGCCCAGTGACCTTCTTTCCCACGATAATGATATTTTCCGGGTAATTTTCCTAATGACTGTTTATCGGAATCCTGGGATTTCCATCCCATAGCCTGTACAGCTCGGACTTTAGCTCCCATATCCCGATCTAATTTGTTACATCGATCCACCAATGCTGCAAAGGTAGTTCCTCTCCCTTCCCAGTCCGGTAACACTACCTTAAGCATTTTGGACAGTTCTGGCTTTAGACCTGCCATGAAAGCTGCTTTCAGGGGTCCAAACACTTGTTCATCCATTTCCTCATCCGTATTATTCATACCCGAATGTTCTAGCCACGTGCATTTAAATCGTTCGTCACACTCCAGGACCTCCTCTGTTCCTTCCTGTTGGCAAGCTGCAATTTTTCCCCAGTCTGTCTTAGCTGGACTGAAGGCTTGCAGCCAGTGTTTAATCGCCTCCCATCCTGCGTCTAATTCTTGCTCATTCTGCCCCAAAGCTTCATCTACCTTGTCGTGCAATTTTCTTCCCTGTGTTTTTGGCACCATTATGGTCAAAATTTGCACTCCGTCCCAGGGATGAAGTTGATATATATTTCTTAAGCGGTCCAATTAGTCCCACGTTTTTACTCCCCCTTTCTTTGGATTGAGCAATTCCTTGGACCATTTATCAATGGTCTGCCGGATCATGAAATAATATTCTGCATACACCCTTTTCTTCGTTTTTTTGGTTCCGCCCTCTTCCGCAGTCTCTTCTGATTTGACTACAACTCGTCTTTTTTTTAAACGGGGCAAAAGCGCACCCCTAATTCTTCATCATCCTCCAACACTGTATTGTCAGAGGATTCAGAAACCGTATCTATTCCTCGGTCGTGTCTTCGGGTTTGCGCTTTTAATTTATCCAAACATGGGGTACCCTGGGAATTGATCAATACATTTTCCTTTTCCTATTACTGTCTCTTGACCTAATGATTTTTTCCATTCTTTAATTTCACCTTTAAGATCTTTAACTTCCGCTTCCAGCTTTTCAAGTTCAAGCTTTTTCTGTCGCAGCTGTGCACAAACAGCTTGCAATTGATCCTTTGTACTGGTCAGTTCTCGATCATGTTGGGAACGCATTATAATTTCATTCCGGTTTCGAATCTGGCCCATAACCGCTAGGGACCATCTAGTTCGCCCTTTATTTTTCATACGAGTCATTTTTCCCCAGACCCTTTTAATCTCGTCCAAGGACCATTGTCCTTTGGAGGTTCCGTACTTTTGTTCGATCTTAATACAGGTTTTAGATAAGTTGAATTGTTGCTCAATGTATTCTTTCAACTGTTCGAGAATTAAATCTAAAGAAACTTGAGGTGGTGCCTGCCCACCTTTAACAGTTGTAGACAATTCTTTGTTTTTGTCTCCTGCTGCCATTTCTTTACTGAGTTCTTTACTGGGGTCTCGAGTCATAGGCTTGCTAGCCGATCAATAGGTCGGTGATTAATTAACTAACACACCGCCGAAGTTTAGACGTCTATGGGACCTCGAGCCGACTACTAACCGGAGGGTTCGCAAACCGGAGGCTTTCGGAATCGTGTAGAAGGAGAGGCGAATTTAGACTTTTGACCGAGGACTTTTTTAAAAAAAGAGGAGTCCTTACCTCAGTATGTAGGTCTGATGTCCAAAATTCAGTTTCTTTCCTCAGCGACCGTGCTCACAGCGCCAAAATTGTTAGATCTCTTAATTTCCAATGAAATACGAACTCCGATGGTAGTTTTAACTTTTTAATCTTGGCAGAGAGCAACAAACTGCTGGCTGATTGCCAGTTTCTTTGTCTTACTGAGACAGATGGTCAAAATGGCTGTATTTATGCCTGGATCAATTTACAGAAAAGAACTCGCCTTCTTTGACCTTATTGGCTCAATTGAAAGTCTTTTAATGTTTTATTGGCTCGCTACCCAAGGTCCGAAAATGTCAAGTTGATTGATGAGTTAATGCAACATGCCGAACTGCATGTAGCAGCCTTGACTTGGGGGTCTGTGAATTTTCACAGTTTGTCTAAATGAGCCTGTTTGAATACTCTTATCAGTTTGATCCACGTGTTTGTGGCAGATTTGTCCATTGGTAAGTTTAACTACCAAAACCCTATTCCCCTCTTTGGCAATCACAGTGCCTGCAAGCCATTTGGGCCCTGCAGCGTAATTAAGGACAAAAACAGGGTCATTTACATCAATACATCGCGTCCTCGCATTCCTGTCATGGTAGTCACATTGTGACTGACGCCTGCTCTCAACAATTTCTTTCATAGTAGGGTGTATAAGGGATAACCTGGTTTTGAATGTCCTTTTCATTAGCAGCTCTGCGGGTGGAACCTCTGTGAGCAAGTGTGATCAGGATCTATTGGCCAACAGGAGGCGTGATAAGCGGCTTTGTAGGGAACCCCCTTTGATTCTGAGCATGCCCTGTTTGATTATCTGCACTGCTCGTTCCGCCTGGCCATTTGAGGCCGGCTTGAAGGGTGCCGTTCTGACATGGTTGATTCCATTGCCTGCCTTGAAGTCCTGGAATTCAGTGCTTGTGAAGCACGGGCCATTGTCGCTGACCAAGACATCTGGTAGACCATGGGCGGCGAACATTGCCCGTAGACTTTCTACCATGGCAGAGGATGTGCTTGAATTTAAAATGGCACACTCAATCCATTTGGAGTAGGCGTCTACTACAACCAAAAACATTTTTCCCATGAAAGGACCTGCGTAGTCCACATGGATGCGTGACTATGGCTTGGCGGGCCAGGACCAGGGGCTAAGGGGGGCTTCCCTGGGTGCGTTGCCCAGCTGAGCACACATATTGCACCTGCGAACACAAAGTTCCAGGTCTGCATCTATCCCTGGCCACCAAACATGTGACCTGGCAATTGCCTTCATCATGACAATGCCCAGGTGCTCATTGTGAAGTTCTCTGATAAACACCTCTCTACCCCTCTGGGGCATGACTACTCGGTTTCCCCACAGTAGGCAATCGGCCTGAATCGAGAGTTCATCCTTGCGCCTATGAAACGGTTTAAATTCCTCAGGGTATGCCCCGTACGTGTCTGCCCAGTCCCCATTCAGGACACATTTCTTAACTAAAGACAGTAGCGGGTCTTTATTTGTCTCGACTTTAATCTGACGGGCTGTCACAGGTGAGCCTTCACTTTCGAAAGCCTCAACAGCCATGACCATCTCAGCATCATGCTCAGTTGCCCCCTCAGTGGTGTCTAGTAGGAGCCTGCTGATTGCATCGGCGCAGTTTTCAGTGACCGGTCTGTGCCGAATTGTGTAGTCATAGGCGGCTAACATGAGTGCCCACCTCTGTATGCGGGCCGATGCATTCGCATTTATGGCCTTGCTGTCGGCCAAAAGGGACGTTAGGGATTTGTGATCTGTCTCCAGCACAAATTTCCTGCCAACAGGTACTGGTCCATTTTTTTTACTGCATATACACGTGCTAGCGCTTCATTTTCTACCATCCTGTAGCCCCTTTCTGCCTGGGACAGACTTCTGGAGGCATAAGCTACCGGCTGTAACTGACCATTGGCATTCACATGCTGCAACACACACCCGACCCCATAGGACGCATCTCACGTTCGAACAAGTTTCTTACATGGGTCATATAACGTTAACAGTTTGTTGGAGCATAACAAGTTGCATGCTCTATCAAAAGCCCTTTCCTGGCTGTCCCCCCAGACCCAATCACGACCTTTGCATAGGAGCACGTGTAGTGGCTCTAACAGCATGCTCAATTTGGGAAGAAAGTTACCAAAATAGTTCAGGAGCCCCAGGAATGAATGCAGCTCCGTCGTGTTACGGGGTCTGGGTGCTCTGTGGATCGCTTCCGTTTTGGACGCATTGGGTCTGATCCCGTCTGCTGCTATCCTCCTCCCCAGGAATTCTACCTTTGGAGCTAAGAAGATGCACTTTGCCTTTTTCAGTCGCAGCCCTACCCGGTCCAGTCTGCGTAGTACCTCTTCCAGGTTGTGGAGGTGTTCTTCAGTATCGCGACCCGTAATGAGAATGTCGTCTTGAAAAACCACCGTCCTTGAAATCAACTTGAGGAGGCTTTCCATATTTCGCTGAAAGATCGCGGCGGCCGAACGAATCCCGAACGGACATCTGTTATACTCAAACAACCCCTTGTGTGCCGTGATGGTGGTCAGCTTCTTCGACTCACTCGCCAGCTCCTGGGTCATGTAAGCTGAGGACAGGTCCAATTTTGAAAGAAGTTTGCCACCGGATAGCGTCGCAAAGAGGTCCTCCACTCTCGGTAGTGGGTACTGGTCTTGGAGTGACACCCGATTGATGGTGGCCTTGTAATCGCCATATATCCTGACCGACCCATCTGCCTTGAGCACCGGCATGACCGGGCTCGCTCAGTCACTGAATTCGACTGGCGAGATGATGCCTTCCCTCAGCAGGTAGTCCAATTTGCATTCTATCTTTTCCCGTATAACGCAAGGCACCGCTCTGGCCTTGTGGTGTACTGGCCTGGCGTCCGGGTTTATGTGAATCACTACCTTGGCCCCCATGAAAGTGCCCATGCTGGGTTGAAATAATAAGTCAAATTTGTCCAGGATCTGTGAGCATGATACTCACTCCACAGAAGAAATTGCATTGACATCGCCCCATTTCCAGTTCCTGACAGCAAGCCAACTCCTCCCCAGTAGTGCGGGACCGTCCCCCGGGACATACCAAAGTGGCAACCTGTTCTCCGAATCTTTGTGGGTCACGACTACCCTGGCGCTGCCTAGCACTGGAATGATCTCCTTTGTATATGTCCGTAGTAGTGCGTCAATCGGCAATAATTTTGGCCTCCTGGCCTTGGACACCCACAACCTTTCGAACTGTTTGATAGGGACTGGCTGGCCCCCGTGTCTAGCTCCATTGAGGAGCACTTTCATCATTATCAGTGGCGTCCTGGTATATGAACTGTATATGTGCTCCACATGAACTTGCTGAACCTCAGCTTCCAGTGATTTCCCCCAGTATTCATTTGGCCTCGTGGGGCTTACATCGGGCCCGTCCTCCTCGTACATCAACCTTGCTGCAGGCTTCCTGCACATACGCACCAAGTGACCGCTGACGTTGCAGTTTCTGCAGCTATATTGCTGATACCTGCAAGCTCTGGCTGGGTGTTTGCCTCCACACCTCCAGCATGAGCTGGAGGCCCCGTTGTTGGAAACAAACGGTCCATTACCAGTCGATCGTCTCTGACTGTCTCTGTAACTGTCCTTAAGCGCACCATTAACAGGTGTTGATGACCCATTACTGGCCGCATTGTCCATTGCGATGGCATGAATCACAGTTCAGCTAGCCATTTTCTCTGTTGAATTCCCCCTTTGGGTTTGACTACATGCTGGGGCATGTCCAATTGCCCTTGTCTGCCTAGAGAACTATGTGCCGCATTAACAATGTTGACTCCTTGGTGCCGCATTTGAGCCAAGATTTTTGTCATACATCATTCTGGTCTCTTCCTCCCATGAGATAAATGTCTGGGCTATCAGAGCCGCTGCTTCCAAGGTCAAGTCTTTGGTCTCAATCAGTTTCCTGAAAATCCCAGCATGCCCGATACCCTCAATAAAAAAGTCTTGCAGCATCTCTGCTCTGCATGCATCTGGGAACTTGCATAGGCTCGTCAGTCGCCGGAGATCTGCCACGAAGTCAGGAACGCTTTGCCCTTCTCGCCGCCAGTGAATGTAAAACCGGTGTCTCGCCATGTACATGCTGCTTGCCGGTTTAAGGTGTTCCCCGATCAACTTACTGAGCTCTTCGAACGTCTTGTCCGCTGGCTTCTCTGGCGCTAGAAGGTCCTTCATCAGGGAATACGTTCTGGATCCACAAACCGTCAGGAGGTGAGCCCTGCGTCTGTCGGCCGAATCCTGTCAGAACCATTCCTTAGTGACGAAACTTTGCTGTCGTCTCTCAATAAAGTCGTCCCAATCATCACCAACACAGTACCTCTCGTTTGTGCTGCTAGTGGCCATGCTCATGTGGTTTAAATCCCAGTTTCTCGTCGCCAATCATATGTCCTTACTATACAGTATAAATGCACACTGTCATGTATTCAACTGTCATTGTAATCCATGCATAAGCTGACTTAAGTTGTATACCTTGAGAACACTGACCACAGGGGGCGAACTTGTGGGAGACATTCCTAACCTGGACTTTCCAGTATAAAAGTGGAAGCTCCACGCACCGTCTGCCTCTTGAGGTCTTGGTAATAAAGGTAACTGGTCACAGAGTGATCTTTTCTCAAGTATGGGCCTCATGTGCATTTATACTGTGACCAGTTACCTTTTTTACCAAGACCTCGAGTGATGAAGGTGGGTGGAGCTTCCCCTTTTATACCTGAAAGTCCAGGTTAGGAGTGTCTCCCACAAGTTCACCCCCTGGTGGTCAATGTTCTCAAGGTTTACAACTTAGGTCAGCTTATACATGGGTTACAATGACAGTTGAATACATGACACTCACCATGTTTAAAAAATACTTGGAAGTGCAGTTTAAGTGCCGTGACCTACAAGGCTACGGACCAAGAGCTGGAAAGTGAGATTAGGTTGGATAGCTCTTGGTCGGCCGGCGCGGAGCCTCCTTCCATGTTGTAAATTTCTACGATTCTATGACTAATAAGAGATTCAGATTTTCTCAGTAACATTGAGCTCACATGCTGCTGTAGGGATTAAAGCAGAGAAATGAAGAATAGGAGAGAGAGGAAGAAAGGGACCCAACACAGCAATTGTTTGAAGTGAGGCCTTCTGAGGTGCTCCAGGGCTGTCTCCTTCTGTTTTTGTAATAAGAGGAAAGACCATTTGTAAAAGTTTCAGCCACGGCTCAGTGGGTAGCACCCTCGCCTCTGGGTTAGAAGGTTGTGGGTTCAAGTCCCACTCCAGAGACTTGAGCACAAAAATCCAGGCTGACACTCCAGCCCTGAGGGACTATGGCACTGTTGGAGGTGCTGGGGCCGAAATTGCCCCCCCACAGGAAAAAGTGCCGCACTTACCCTGTTTCGACTATTTTCTCCACCGCAGAAGATGTGGTGGCCTCTTGCGCAAAATTCTACTCTTTGGCTTTTATTTCCGAACGGCCTGGAAGTCGGTCATAATGGGAGCGTAAGTGTCGCGGTAAGTTCGGTAAGTAGAGGGGCGGAAGTGGAGGCGGGCGGAGTGTCCGCCGCTGTCACTCATCAGCGTAGCGCTGATGACATCATCATGCTGGCGCGTCACCACCTTCAGTTAAAGGGGAGAGTCGCTGTGATGCTTTGTTAGAACCACTGAGCCAGCAGGGAGGGTTTCGGCCGGGCCAGCGGCCTGTTGCCAATAATTGTCGGCCAGACCTGGCAGTCGGCCCACAAAAAAATTACGACAGTAGGTCTTCCCCTTTAATGGCACTGCAAGCACAGTGCACTGGCAGAAAAAGCTGTTGGTGGCACCGAGCAGCGGCAGCAAGATTTTCTCCACAGAATTTCGCGTTCGGGGGGGATATTGGCGGTGCGCCCTCCGATGATGCACTTAGGATGGATCGGCAGCAGCGGGGTGGTAGTGGGGGGAGTGGGTCACCGTCGGGAAACCGCAGGAGCAGAATTTTCAAAATAGCGGCCATTCCACGAAAAATCAGCGGCCATTCCACTCCCCAGCATGGCGGCCGATTTCCGGTGGTAACAGGCCTGAAGGGAAGGAGCAATTTCAGCCCCACTGTCTTCCAGATGAGACGTCAAACAGAGGCCCTGTCTGCCCTCTCAGGTGGATGTAAAAGATTCTATGCCACTATTTTGAAGAAGAGCAAACGAGTTATCCCTGGTGTCCTAGCTGTAATGTCTGAATGCTTGTAATGTTTGTAGCTCCACACTGTAGATGTGGATGTATTGTGTACTGCAAGTGCAGGTTTAATAATAAACAGAACCAGGCAGACTCCGGAGATTTCCGAGAGAGCTGCCTGCCATGTTAGGAAGCTGTGTGTGCTGTGCTCTGTGAATATATCACATTTGGTGACTGAGATGGGACATTTGGATGATTTAAAGCTGAAATTTTGTTGGTGAAGGATTCAGCCAGCCAACAGAAGACATTGGAAGTTTCTGTCTTTGAAAAAAGCTACAAAAATCCGAGGTAAAATACAGCACACGGTGTGAACAGCTAGAGATTAAAATGGCAGGTGTATTGGGATATTTGGGAGAATATAGACATGACTGGGAATGTTTTAAAGCGTATGTGGATCGGCTAGAAATGTATTTCACTGCAAATAACATCATCGAAGTTCCAGACAATGCAGTCCAGAACCAGGCTGTGTTGGAATGTAAGAAAACGATTTTCTTATCGGAGGCAGGTCCGGCATTATATGACACTCTTGTAAATTTGCTTGTGCCTGACGAGCCAAAGGACACAATGCTTAAAGAGATTTTAATGAAGCTGGAGCAGCACTATAACCCTAAACCGTTAGAAATTACTGAAAGCTATCGTTTCGGGATTCGGAATCAAAAGGCTGATGAATGTATCAGTGATTACACCATAGCATTAAAAAAGCTATCGATGCACTATAATTTTGGAAACTTTCAAAACCGAGCATTAAGGGATCGTTTTGTTTGTGGGGTGAAAAATGATGCGATCAGAAGGAAGTTATTGACGACGGATGACTTGACTTTTGAGATTGCTTGTCAGACAGCGAGGTCGATGAGCATGGCCGAAAGTCTCAGAAACTTGAAATTCTACCAGAGCATCGAAGTCGTGCTATAGGTGCCTGGGACAACACATTGCTCACAATTATCCATACATGAAGGCAGAGTGTTTCTTCTGCAGAAAGACTGGGCATCTTGCGAAGGCATGCCGACTGAAGGGTAAACCAGTTTTCAAAGCTATGAGTCCAGCGTTCAAAGCTATGAGTAGAACAACAACAGGACGAGGAGATGTTAGAATTACACATCAGCAGGACCACAAGGTTAATGGACAGCGATTCGGAAAGCATCAAAATCGACATAGATGTTGCTGGATTCAAGATACCAATGGAAATCAACACGGGTGCATCCGTGAGTGTAGTACCGGAGTTACTATACCGTGACAAAAATGCGTGATTTTCAATTGGAGAAATCCAAGATAGAGCTGCGAGGCTACTCGGGAGAGAAAATTCCTGTTATAGGCCGTATCACCGTACCGGTGAAATATAAAGATCAATTTCAGAACTTGCCTCTAATAGTAGTGAAAGGAGATAAGTCTGCTTTACTAGGAAGAAATTGGTTGAGCTCACTGAAGCTGGATTGAAGTAAGATTTTCTGTGTGGAAGCGAGATTTTCATCAACAGTAGAGATTATCAAGAAGTATCCGAAGGTGTTCTGCGAAACGGGCAGTCCGATCCAAGGCTTCAAGGCGAGTGTCAGGGTACAGAAGGACGCTAGATCGGTTTACTACAAGCCACGTTCTGTACCATATGCACTCAAGGAGAAAGTTGAGCAAGAACTCAAAAGACTAGGCACTGAGAACATTATTTGTAAGATAGATCGATGTAATTGGGCTACACCCATTGTTGTTGTACCTAAGTCCGATGGTAAGGTAAGATTGTGTGGTGATTATAAAGTAACCGTAAACCAGGTTCTAGAGGGTAATGTCCCCAATACATTGCTGAATATAGAAGATTTGTTCACAACACTGACAGGTGGTCAGATTTTCTCAAAACTGGATCTTACGAATGCCTACTTACAGCTTGAACTAGATGAGGAGTCCAAGTCATGTTTGACTATAAATACTCATCTAGGCCTATATCAATTTAATAGGCTACCGTTTGGAGTGTCTTCTGCCCCTGCCATATTCCAAGGGGTGATGAACCTGATTTTGCAAGGTATTGGAGGGGTAGTATGTTATTTGGATGACATACTAATTTCAGCACCAAATAGACAAATTCATAATAACATATTGAATGAAGTCCTCAAATGGCTAGAGAAACACAGAGTATGAGCGTCTGCTCATAAGTGTGAGTTATTTAAAAACTCAGTGGAGTACTTAGGGTACAGAGTAGACAAAGATGGTTTACATCCAACCATGGAAAAATTGGATGCAATTAGAAATGCACACACTCCCAGGAATGTCACTGAACTTCGTTCATTCTTGGGTCTTTTGAACTATTATGGGAAGTTCCTACCAAATTTGGCTACAGTATTACATCCACTGAATGAACTTTTGAAAAAACAGGTCCATTGGAAGTGGTCAAAAGGAGGCGATACAGCATTCAAGGAGTGTAAAAGCAAATTGGTAGAGAGCGCCATGTTAGTTCATTATGCCATATCTAAGGAGATTAAGCTAGCATGTGATGCCTCTCCATATGGAGTTGGGGCAGTAATCTCTCATATATTAAGTAGTGGTAAGGAGAGACCAATTGCTTTGCTTCACGCACTCTCAGTGCCAGTGAGAGTAATTATACACAAATTGAAAGGAAAACGTTCCTCAGGATGAGCCTCGAATGAGTGTGAAATCGACACCATGTTTGGAAGGTTCTATTCGAGAGCAAAGGTATCCTCTTCAAAACAGAAAACAAGTGGTAAAGTTAAATTTGTAAATATGGAAAAAAAATAAGTTTATATCCTGTGTTATGTATAAACATGAAAATTATGTATGATGTTTGTTATGATGGCTTCTTCATTAAGGAGGGAGAAATGTAATGTCTGTAAGCTTGTAATGTTTGTAGCGCCACACTGTGGATGTGGATGTATTGTGCACTGCAAGTGCAGGGTTAATAATAAACAGAACCAGGCAGATTCCGGAGACTTCTGGGAGAGCTGCCTGCCATGTTAGGAAGCTGTGTGTGCTGTGTTCTGTGAATATATCACACTAGGCAATATTTATCCCTCAGTCACCATCACTAAAAACAGATTATCTGGTCATTATTGCATTGCCATTTGTGGGAACTTGCTGTGCACAACTTGGCTGCTGCATTTCCTACATTACAGCAGTGATTACATTTCAAAAGTATTTCATTGGCTGTAAAGTGCCTTGGTCATCCTGAGATTGTGGAATGCGCTATATAAATGCAAGTCTTACTTTAAAAGAACTTGACACAGCCTGGAAGATTGACAGATCCATGTCCTTACCCTGACACAAGTCTAACGTGAACTCGCTCTATTTACTGGAGAGTAACTCCAGTTTCTCTGATGGAGCACTGTCTATTTACAACCCTATCAGAATCTTCTTGTTTTCATTATACCATCAAAGATGGCAGGAGAAGGAGGAATTTGGTGCAGATGTAAACATGCCATGTTCCCCCGCATCCTATGTGAACACTCACAATATCAACTCCTCTCAGGAGGATGGCAAAATTCTCTCACTCGATACTAAACCACACGTGTAGAACATCATTGCTGTGAACCAGTACAAAATTAGGCTAAAACTTTAGCTGAGCTTATCTCTATCATGGTTATCAGAATAATAACCCCCAGGGAGCACTACAGGTCACAAACAACTTTTGGCCCAGACGGGATGCTGCAACCGACTACCGCGAAATTCTGCGGGAGTTTAGTGCCGGCAGTAATCGGTAGCACCCCACTCTTACCGGTAGTGCCCCGCTCTGCTGCGCCGGCGATGACAACGTCCTCACTATGCACAACAGCCCGTTTTCACCCCGGAGCGAAAATTGGGTCGTGCTCTCAAAGCTGCCGTGGGCGATGCCCAGGCTGTAGGCCGCTCGTGGGGCGGTAATGAAAGGGGAGGCGCCGAGTTCAACATTTTTAAAATGGTCGACCTATTGGTCTCAGCCTTCTTCATCCTCGATCGCCGGTCCGTGCCGCGTTCTTGCAGCCTGGCACTCCACTTATGTGCCGGGCTGCTGCCACAGCACTCTGCTCCCTGGTGGTCCAGGGATGGCCCAGTTTCCTGCCCACAGAGTCGGCAGCTTGGCCCTGCCCTTTAATGAAGGGGAGAGTTCTGTCTATGCGGCTGCGCTACGTACCACCGCGTCCCACCACGTAGCGCTACGCCCTACACAGAGTCTTTCTGCCTCGCTCGCCCCCCGAGCTTGCCCCACGGAACAAGTGGAGCATGATATTCTGTGCTCCACTTGGTCTCGGGGGCGGTAATCCTAATATATTCCAAGGGACAGTATAAACTTTCATTTAGAAAGACACAGATTAATCAAGGATAGTCAACATGGATTTGTTAAGGGAAGATCGTGTCTGACTAACTTGATTGGAATTTTTTGAGGCAGTAACAAGGAGGGTCGATGAGGGCAGTGTGTTTGATGTAGCCTATATGGATTTTAGCAAGACTTTTGACAAGATCCCACATGACAGGCTGATCAAGAACATAAAAACCCATAGGATCCAAGGGAGAGTGGCAAATTGGATCCAAAATTAGCTCAGTGGCAGGAAGCAAAGGATAATGGTTAACGGAGGCGAGGAGGCGGGAGTCCAGGGCAGCGTCCGAGGCCTACAAAAAGGCCCAGCGTTCGTCAAGGAGGCAGTCGGTGAGCCGGGAGTCCGGGGCAGCGGCCGAGGCCTATAAAAAGGCCTAGCAGGAGATCAAGGAGGCAGTCGAGGAGGCAGGAGTCTGGAACAGTGTCCGAGACCTATAAAAAGGCCCAGCGTTCGTTGAGGAGGCAGTCGAGGAGGCGGGTGTCCGGGGCAGCGTCCGAGGCCTATAAAAAGGTCCAGCGTTCGTCGAGGAGGCAGTCGAGCAGCCAGCTGGAGCAGCTGCAGCAGGGTGAGAAGGCAAAAAAGAAGTAGAAAGAAATCGAAAGGTGATGTCACAGCCAAGGGGGTAAGTGATTGGCGGGTGATTGGTGAGTAGTTTTTCTTTTTCTTTTCTATATCAGTAAGTAAGCTTTTAGCCTTGTTGTTGCCAAATTAAGTTTATCTAGGGGTTAAGTCATGGCAGGACAGCTCGGACATGTGTTTTGCTCCTCCTGTATTATGTGGGAAGTCAGGAACGCTTCCAGTGCGGGAAGTGTATCCGGCTGCAGCTCCTGACAGACCGCATTGTGGCACTGGATCTGCGGGTGGATTCACTCTGGAGCATGCACGATGCTGAGAATGACGTGAATAGCACGTTTAGTGAGTTGGTCTTACTGCAGGAAAAGGTTACTCAGGCAGATAGGGAATGGATGACCAACAGAAAGGGCAGTGGAAGTAAGGTAGTGCAGGGGTCCCCTGCGGTCATCCCCCTGCAAACCAGATACACCGCTTTGGGTACTGTTGAGGGGGATAACTCACTAGGGGAGGGCAGCAGCAGCCAGGTTCATGGCACCATGGGTGGCTCTGCTGCACGGAGGGCAGGACAAAGAGTGGGAGAGCTATAGTGAGAGCTATATGGATTCAATTATAAGGGGAATAGATAGACGTTTCTACAGCCGCAACCGAGACTCCAGGATGGTATGTTGCCTCCCTGATGCAAGGGTCAAGGATGTCTCGGAGCGGGTGCAGGGCATTCTGAAAAGGGAGGGTGAACAGCCAGTTGTTGTGGTGCATATAGGTACCAACGATATCGATAAAAACGAGATGAGGTCCTACGAGTCGAATTTAGGGAGCTAGGAACTAAATTAAAAAGTAGGACCTCATTGCTACCAGTGCCACGTGCTAGTCAGAGTAGGAATCGCAGGATAGCTCAGATGAAGACGTGGCTTGAGGAGTGGTGCAGAAGGGAGGGATTCAAATTCCTGGGACATTGGAACCGGTTCTGGGGGAGGTGGGACCAGTACAAACCGGACGGTTTACACCTGGGCAGGACCAGAACCAATGTCCGAGGGGGAGTGTTTGCTAGTGCTGTTGGGGAGGAGTTAAACTAATACGGCAGGGGAATGGGAACCTATGTAGGGAGACAGAGGGAAGTAGAATGGGGGCAGAAGCAAAAGATAGAAAGAAGTAAAGTAAATGTGGAGGGCAGGGAAACCTAAGGCAAAATGCAAAAAGGGCCACATTACAGCAAAATTATAAAGGGGCAAAGTGTGTTAGAAAGACAAGCCTGAAGGCTCCGTACCTCAATGCGGGCGTATTCAGAATAAGGTGGACAAATTAACTGCGCAGATAGCAGCTAATGGGTATGATGTAATTGGCATCACGGAGACATGACTCCAGGGTGATCAAGGCTAGGAACTCAACATCCAGGGGTATTCAACATTTAGGAAGAATAGACAGAAAGGAAAAGGAGGCAGGGTGGCATTGCTGGTTAAAGAGGAGATTAATGCAATAGTAATAAAGGACATTAGCTTGGATGATGTGGAATCAGTATGGGTGGAGCTGCGGAATACCAAGAGGCAGAAAACGCTAGTGGGAGTTGTGTACAGACCGCCAAACAGTAGTAGTAAGGTTGGAGACAGCATCAAACAAGAAATAAGGGATGCATGCAATAAAGGTTCAGCAGTTATCATGGGTGACTTTAATCTACATATTGATTGGGCTAACCAAACTGATAGCAATGCAGTGGAGGAGGAGTTCCTGGAGTGTATTAGGGATGGTTTTCCAGACCAATATGTCGAGGAACCAACCAGGGAGCTGGCCATCCTAGACTGGGTGATGTGTAATGAGAAAGGACTAATTAGCAATCTTGTTGTGCGAGACCTCTTGGGGAAGAGTGACCATAACATGGTAGAATTCTTTATTAGGATGGAGAGTGACACAGTTAATTCGGAAACTAGGGTCCTGAACTTAAGGAAAGGTAACTTCGATGGTTTGAGGCGTGAATTGGCTAGAATAGACTGGCAAATGATACTTAAAGGGTTGACGGTAGATAGGCAAAGGCAAACATTTAAAGATCACATGGATGAACTTCAGCAATTGTACATCCCTGTCTGGAGTAAAAATAAAATGGGGAATGTGGCTCAACCGTGGCTAACAAGGAAAATTAAGGATAGTGTTAAATCCAAGGAAGAGGCATATAAATTGGCCAGTAAAAGCAACAAACCTGAGGACTGGGAGAAATTTAGAATTCAGCAGAGGAGGACAAAGGGTTTAATTAAGAGGGGAAAATAGAGTACAAGAAGAAGCTTGCCGGGAACATAAAAACTGACTGCAAAAGCTTCTATAGATATGTGAAAAGAAAAAGATTAGTGAAGACAAACGTAGGTCCCTTGCAGTCAGATTCAGGTGAATTTATAATGGGGAACAAAGAAATGGCAGACCAATTGAACAAATACTTTGGTTCTGTCTTCACGAAGGAAGACACAAATAACCTTCCGAAAGTACTAGGGGACCGAGGGTCTGGTGAGAAGGAGGAACTGAAGGATATCCTTATTAGGCGGGAAATTGTGTTAGGGAAATTGATGGGATTGAAGGCCGATAAATCCCCTGGGACTGATAGTCTGCATCCCAGAGTACTTAAGGAAGTGGCCATAGAAATACTGGATGCATTGGTGATCATTTTCCAACAGTCTATCAACTCGGGATCAGTTCCAATGGACTGGAGAGTAGCTAATGTAACACCACTTTTTAAAAAGGGAGGGAGAGAGAAAGCGGGTAGTTGTAGACTGGTTAGCCTGACATCAGTTGTGGGGAAAATGTTGGAATTAATTATTAAGGATGAAATAGCAGCGCATTTGGAAAGTAGTGACAGGATCAGTCCAAGTCAGCATGAATTTATGAAAGGGAAATCCTGCTTGACAAATCTTCTGGAATTTTTTGAGGATGTAACTAGTAGAGTGGACAGGGGAGAACCAGTGGATGTGGTGTATTTGGACATTCAAAAGCCTTTTGACAAGGTCTCACACAAGAGATTGGTGTGCAAAATCAAAGCACATGGTATTGGGGGTAATGTACTGACGTGGATAGCAGAGAGTTGGGATAAACGGATCCTTTTCAGAATGGCAGGCAGTGACTAGTGGAATGCCGCAGGGCTCAGTGCTGGGACCCCAGCTCTTTACAATATACATCAATGATTTGGATGAAGGAATTGAGTGTAATATCACCAAGTTTGCAGATGACACTAAACTGGGTGGTGGTGTGAGCTGTGAGGGGGACGCTAAGAGGCTGCAGGGTGACTTAGACAGATTAGGTGAGTGGGCAAATGCATGGCAGATGCAGTATAATGTGGATAAATGTGAGGTTATCCACTTTGAGGCCAAAAACGCAAAGACAGAATATTAACTGAATGGTGACAGATTAGGAAAAGGGGAGGTGCAACGAGACCCAGATGTCATGGTTCATCAGTCATTGAAAGTTGGCATACAGGTGCAGCAGGTGGTAAAGAAGGCAAATGGTATGTTGGCCTTCATAGCTAAGGGATTTGAGTATAGGAGCAGGGAGGTCTTACTGCATTTGTACAGGGCCTTGGTGAGGCCTCACTTGGAATATTGTGTTCAATTTTGGTCTCCTAATCTGAGGAAGGACGTTCTTGCTATTGAGGAAGTGCAGCGAAGGTTCACCAGACTGATTCCCGGGATGGCTGGACTGACATATGAGGAGAGATTGGATCAACTGGGCCTTTATACATTAGAGTTTAGAAGGATGAGAGGGGATCTCATAGAACCATCAAGATTCTGACGGGACGGGACAGGTTAGATGTGGGTAGATTGTTCCCGATGTTGGGGAAATCCAGAACCAGGGGACACAGTCTTAGGGTAAGAGATAGGCCATTTAGGACTGAGATGAGAAGAAACTTCTTCACTCAGAGAGTTGTTAACCTGTGGAATTCCCTGCCACAGAGAGTTGTTGATGCCAATTCATTGGATATATTCAAGTGAGAGTTAGATATGGCCGTTACTGCTAAAGGGATCAAGGGGTATGGAGAGAAAGCAGGAAAGGGATACTGAGGGAATGATCAGCCATGATCTTATCGAATGGTGGTGCAGGCTCGAAGAGCCGAATGGCCTACTCCTGCACCTATTTTCTATGTTTCTATGATGGGTGATTTTGCGACTGGAAGGCTGTTTCCAGTGGGGTTCCATAGGCCTCAGTGCTTGGCCCCTTCATTTGTGTAGTATATATTAATGATTTCGACTTAAATGTAGGGGCAAGATAAAGAAGTTTGCAGATGATACAAAAATTGATCATGTGGTTGACAGTGAGGAGGAAAGCTGTAGACTGCAGAAGATATCGATGAACAGGTCAGTTGGCAGAAAAGTGGAAAATAGAATTCAATCCGGAGAAGTGTAAGGTAATGCATCTGGGGAGGGGCAACAAGGCAAGGGAATACACAATAAATGGGAGGTTACTGAGTGGTGTGGAGGAACAGAGGGATCTTGGAGTGTATGTCCACAGATCCTTAAATGTAGCAGGAAAGGTCGATAAGATAGTTTAAAAGGCCTATGAAGTTCTTTCCTTTATTAGCTGGTGCATAGAATATAAGAGCAGGGAAGTTATGCTAGAACTGTAGAACTAGGCCACAGCTTGAGTACTGCATACATAGAAAACATAGAAAATAGGTGCAGGAGTAGGCCATTCGGCCCTTCAAGCCTGCACTGCCATTCAATGAGTTCATGGCTGAACATGCAACTTCAGTACCCCATTCCTGCTTTCTCGCCATACCCCTTGATCCCCCTAGTCGTAAGGACTACATCTAACTCCTTTTTGAATATATTTAGTGAATTGGGCTCAACAACATTCTGTGGTAGAGAATTCCACAGGTTCACCACTCTCTAGGTGAAGAAGTTTCTCCTCATCTCGGTCCTAAATGGCTTACCCCTTATCCTTAGACTGTGACCCCTGGTTCTGGACTTCCCCAACATTGGGAACATTCTTCCTGCATCTAACCTGTCTAACCCCGTCAGAATTTTAAATGTTTCTATGAGATCCCCTCTCATTCTTCTGAACTCCAGTGAATACAAGCCCAGTTGATCCAGTCTTTCTTGATATGTCAGTCCTGCCATCCCGGGAATCAGTCTGGTGAACCTTCGCTGCATTCCCTCAATAGCAAGAATGTCCTTCCTCAAGTTAGGAGACCAAAACTGTACACAATACTCCAGGTGTGGCCTCACCAAGGCCCTGTACAACTGTAGCAACACCCCCTTGCCCCTGTACTCAAATCCCCTCGCTATGAAGGCCAACATGCCATTTGCTTTCTTAACCGCCTGCTGTACCTGCATACAGTTCTGGTCACCGCATTACAGGAAGGATGTGATTGCACTAGAGAGGCTACAGAGGAGATTTACGAGGATGTTGCCAGGACTGGAAAATCTTAGCTATGAGGAAAGATTGGATAGGCTGGAGTTGTTTTCTTTGGAACAGAGGAGGTTAAGGGGAGATTTAATTGAGGTGTATAAAATTATGAGGGGCCTAGATAGAGTGGTTAAAAAGGACCTATTTTCTTTAGCAGAGGTGTCAATAACCAGGGGGCATAGATTTAAAGTAGTTGGTAGAAAGATTAGAGGGGAGATGAGAAAATACTTTTCATACAGAGGGTAGTGCCGAAGGCAGAAACCCTCATCACATATAAGAAGTACTTGGATGTGCATTTAAAGAGCTGTGACCTATGGGGCTATGGACCTAGGGATGGAAGGTGGGATTAGGCTGGGGAATTATTTTTCGACTGGCATGGACATGATGGGCTGAATGGCCTCCTTCTGTGTTGTAATTTTTCTATGATTCTCTAATGGGGCGGTATGCAATTTCAGGGCCCAGGTTTTCTGCCTGGCCCACCCTGTTACTGTTTCCAAGGCTCTTTCCAGAACAATGAGGTTTCGCTGCAACAACCTTGCCATTTACACTCATAAAAAAATAGAGTTTTCCACCGAACATCCTCCAACGTTACGGAGGAGACAAGTAACAGAGTCTGTGGGCCCAGCAAAGCAACCCCCTTGTGCCAAAGTTGAGTTGCTGCTGCACCCCTCCAGGGTGTGAGGAGGTTTGCTTTGCTTGCAATTCCAGGGCACCTTCCCCAGAGGATAGGAGACTTGGCAGGGCTATGGTAAATTCTTTCCCAGGTCTTGCCGGAAAAAAATGCAGGCCCAAACCCAAGGTTCCCTGGCACCCTGCTCGTGTTGGTTACAGAATGGGATTGGCAGAGACTTGGGAGAAGGTTGTATACAGGATAGTATAGGAAGGCTGCAGCAGAACAGGAGAAATGTAACAAATACAATCTTTTAAAATTATAATTAGTGAATCAAATTACTGACATCTACCTCCCCCCGCCCCCCCTCCCAGGTAAACTTGAGTGACAGATTGACACTGAGCTATCACATCTGTTGTCTGGAAACCTGGGGCTGGCTCCCGCTGGTAGGGAACATCTTCAGTCTTCCAGGTCCACATGCATATAAATGACCAGACTGGTGGGGACCACAGGCTGGAGTTTCGGCTTTGAGATTTCGAGGCGGTCCAGATACCTCCTGGAAAAAGTTTGCACCCTCGTCTGCAAAATTCTGCAAAAAATGAGGTTCCATGATCTGGGACGCAAAATCAGACGTTACACATGGACGTTTTTAAACCCCAGCTGAAAATCGGGGCGTTAAATAAGTCAGGAATAATGTGCAGGACAAGGTTGTGCAGTACCCTGCAACATAGCGTTGTCTATTGTCTGGTTTTCCTTTGGTTGGGGGAGTTTTAGTTACTTTGCTGCAGTAAAATGTCTGTTTGATCCTTTGCCGTTGGTGTCTTGTGTATCATTCCAACGGTCACCAGAGATGTGCCTTTATGGGGGCACATAGAGTGCCCAGTATTAGCTCCATCCCTCGGTTTCCTCCATTTAGGAGAACCGGTTCATTATGAGCTGGCGATGTGCGACTCTTGGTCCGGCAGCATCTCCACGCTGCCTCCCCCGTGGATGGTGTGGCTATCCAAGGGGGGCCTAGCCAGGCTTCTCTTCGTCGACCCCTCCTCCTGAGGTGGGTCTGCAATCTCCACTGGCAATACCTGGCCCCTCATGATGGTCAAGTTGTACAATGTGCAGCACACCACAATGAACTTGGAAACCTATTCAGGGGAGTATTGATGACTGCCTCCAGAGCGGTCCAGGCATCGGTCTGCCTGTAGAACATGGCATATTTCAGAAGCGCAGCCTTCTCACACGCTGCTTCTTAGAGAGTTCAAGGTATGAGCGTTGGTGCCTGTAAACCCGTGGTGGTTATGTCCTTCTCCCCAGACGTCTTCGGCATCTCCTCATCTGTGAGCCGACATGGCCAAGAGCCCTTCTTCTATCTTGACACCACCTAGCAATAGCATGGAGCATGATACCCTGGCAAACTAGTAACGCCCCCATTAAATTCTCTCACTGACGTTGTAAGGGCACTGTAATGGAAGATAAAACTGCTGCTTTCAAGTCAGAGCTTGACGCAGCGTGATGTGTGCAAATGTTGCAGTCAATGTGACCTGCGATGTAAGATCCTCATCCCTCCATTTAAATAAGCTGCCAATACCGCCTGCTGCACCCTGGGAACCCCTGGTTTTTCAGACGTTTCCTGGGATGGGCGTATAATGGGACGTTAGGGCCAAATTTTGCACCGGGGCGCTAGGGGAGCATTGCACGCCGATTGACGTCATCATCTCACTTAAACTAGCGGGCGGGGCAGTAACTTTTTGCACCGCCGTAAACCTTGAGCCAAATTTGCTGACTGGGCGGTAAAAGCTGGACATCTGCTGTTACACCTAAAAACACCCTTTACTGCCCCTCCGGGACACTACCAGCGGTGCAAGGGAGCCAAAAATCCAGTCTGCACATGTAATAAAGATCCCATGACGCTATTCGAAGAAGAGCAAATAGTTTATCCAGTGTCCCGGCCAATATTCCTCCCTTCAGCAACAACACTGTCATGAATGGATTATCAGGCTAATTGTTTATTTGCTGCTTTTTGAGACTTGCCGTGTGCAAACTGACTGCAGCAATTACCTAAAAAACAATTAATCCAATGTAGGGAATGGATGTTCTTACTTTATAACTTAACCAGATAATAGGGTTTAAAAGGCATTTATTGGCCTCCAATTACCCTCCATAGGAAGTAAGTGTACAATGATAATTATTATCAACAATAATTACACATATACAATGGTAACTAATATTAATAATAATTCCACATATAGTTAAAATCATACTTATGATACAAGAGAAAAAAATTCCCAGGGTCACAGGTTTCAACCTCAAAGGCTTAACAGTTGATGAGGTCTTGTCAAAATCTGAGGAATTTGTTCTCATATCCGTCATTTAAACCTTTCTGGCTGTGTGAGAGTCGGCATGTGGAAGCACTTTGGGATATCCTGATGATCTGCAAGGAGCTATATAACAACAACTTGGATTTATATAGTGCCTTTGATGTATTAAACATCCTGAGGCGTTACACAGGAGCCTTATCAAACAACATTTGACACCGAGCCACTTAAGGAGATATTAGGGCAGATAACCAAAAGCTTGGTTAAAGAGGTAGATTTTAAGAAGTGCTTTAAAGGGGGAGAGGCGGAGCAGTTAAGGGAGGAAATTCCAGAGCTTAGGGCCTCAGCAGCTGAAGGCATGGCCGCCAATGGTGGAGCGATAAAAATTGGAGATGCGCAAGAGGGCCAGAATTAGAAAAACACAGGTATCTCAGAAGGCTGTAGAGCTGGAGGAAGTTACAGGGATAGGGAACGGCAAGGTCATGGAAGGATTTGAAAATAAGGATGAGAATTTTAAAATCAAGGCATTGCTCATCCAGGAGCCAATGTAGGTCAGCGAGTACAGGGGTGATGGGCGAATGCGACTTGATGCAAGTTAGGATATGGGCAGCAGAGTTTTGGGTGAGTTTAAGTTTAGGGAAGGTGGAAGAAAGGAAGCCGACAGGAGTCTGTTGGAATATCATTGAATCATTGAAATTTATAGCACGGAAGGAGGGCATTTCGGCCCATCATCTCCCGCCGCCGATCAAGAGCTATCCAGCCTAATTCCACTTTTCAGCTCTTGGTCTGTAGCCCTGCAGGTTACGGCACTTTAAGTACATATCCAAGTACTTTTAAATGTGTTGAGGGTTTCTGCCTCCACTACTCTTTCAGGCAGTGAGTTCCAAACTCCCACCATCTTCTGGGCGAAGACATTGCCCCTCAAATCCCCTCTAAGCCGCCTACTAATTACTTTAAATCTATGTCCCCTGGTTCTTGAGCCCTCTGCTAAAGGAAATAGGCCCTTTCTAGCCACTCTATCCAGGCCACTCATAATTTTATACACCTCAGCCTCCTCTGTTCCAAAGAAAACAAACCCAGTCTATCCAATCTTTCCTCATAGCTAAAATTCTCCAACCCAGGCAACATCCTCGTAAATCTCCTCTGTACCCTCTCTAGCGCAATCACATCTTTCCTGTAATGCGGTGACCAGAACTGCACGCAGTACTCCAGCTGTGGCCTAACTAGTGTTTCATACACTTCAAGCATAACCTCCCTGCTCTTGTATTCTCTGCCTCAGCTTATAAAGGCAAGTGTTCAGAATGCCTTCTTAACCACCTTATCTGCCTGGCCTGCTACCTTCAGGGATCTGTCGACATGTACTCCAAGGTCTCTTTGTTCCTCTACATTTCTCAGTGTCCTGCCATTTAATGTGTATTCCCTTGCCTTGTTAGATCTCCCCAAATGCATTACCTTACAATTTTCTGGATTGAATTCCATTTGCCACTGTTCTGCCCACTCAACCAGTTCTTTGATATCTTCCTGCAGTCTGCAGCTTTCTTCTTCATTATCAACCACACAGCCAATTTTATTATCATCTGCAAATGTCTTAATCATACCCCCTACATTCAACTCTAAATTATTGATATGTACCACAAAAAGCAAGGGACCTAGTACTGAGCCCTGTGGAACCCCACTGGAAACAGCCTTCTAGTTGCAAAAACACCCATCAACCATTATCCTTTGCTTCCTGCCTCTGAGCCAATTTTGGATCCAACTTGCCACTTTGTCCTGGATCCCATGGGCTTTTACATTTCTGACCTGTTTGCCATGTGGGAACTTATCAAAAGCTTTGCTAAAATCCATATACACTACATCAAATGTACTGCCCTCCTGGTTACCTCCTCAAAAAATTCAATCAAGTTAGTTAGACACAACCCTCCCTTAACAAATCCATGCTGACTGTCTTTGATTAATCCTTGTCTTTCTAAATGAAGATTTATCCTATCCCTCAGAATTTTTTCCAACAATTTGCCCACCACTGAGATTAGGCTGACTGGCCTGCAATTACTCGGTAATCCCTTTCTCCTTTTTTAAACAAAGGTACTGTTGTGTATGGAGAAAGAATCAGACTGAACACTGTGAGCTCAAAGTAAATTGTGACCTTAGTCTTTTATTGCAAGTCTCCAGAGTGCCTCTCCAACCTGTGAAGCCTCCTTAAATACCTGTACTCTCTTGGGACACCAGGTGATAAGCCCTCTGGTGGCTGTACAGAGTAAATACAGGTCCACATATATAACAGGTACCACATTAGCAGTCCTCCAGTCCTCCGGCACCACACCTGTAGCCAGAGAGGATTGGAAGATGATGGTCAGAGTTTCTGCTATTTCCTCTTTTGCTTCTCTTAACAGCCTGGGATACATTTCATCTGGGCCTAGGGATTTATCCACTTTCAAAGCTGCCAAACCCCTTAATACTTCCTCTTTCTCTATGTTTATTTCATCTAATATTTTACACTCCTCCTCCCTGATTACAATGTCTGCATCGCCCCTCTCTTTTGTGAACAGACGCAAAGTATTCATTAAGAACCATACCCACGTCTTCCGCCTCCACACACAGATTACCTTTATGATTTCAATGAGCCTTATTCTTTCTTTAGTTATCCTCTTGCTCTTAATGTATTAATAAAACATCTTTGGGTTTTCCTTGATTTTACTTGCCAAAGATGTTTTCATGCTCTCTCTTTGTTGGCTTTGTTAGTTGGCTTATCTAGTACAAGCTTCCATTTAATAGCAGTTTCTGTTTCAAATAATTTATTTTATTGGACAAATTGTTTTCCATTGAAAAATTCACTTGAAAAATTAGCAGCTATAATCATCAACACCAGCCAAAATAACGCATCCAACTATTTTAAAACAGAAACTCCGAGATTACAATGATAAATTACTACCACCAGCCAACCGAATAACGACTTAATAATACAATTTATCTTGAAATTCTCCACAGTTATTTTGTCTGAGTAATGCAAGTCTTCACACAATTAATCTGTTCGTGTGCCTTTGTTTCACTCTGTTGGAAGCATTCAGAGCTCAAGGGGATTCTCCTCACCCTGAGCAGACCATTGGAAACCATTATTAGTTTCAATTCTTGGCGTCAGATTAGTGAAGAGCAGTCAGGCAGCACTATAGGATATATAGCATGTTGTCACAATCTGGCTCATTTACCCATCAGACTAATTTAACCACAGACAAAACGTGTCCGACCAGAGCTGTGGTGTATTATAATATGGCTGGAACGGGCTGAGAGCTGAAATCAGTATTTATCCACAGGTGAGGCTAATGCTTGTTGGGGCCTAAAGGTTTAGTTGAAGGGTCAGTCAGCATCAGCCAACGCTTGGAGTAACCACTGGGATCTGGAATGGAAGATATAACCCGTGGACCTGTGACTTACACTGTTGTTACCAATGTTGTTGCTGTCATTCTTTTATTATGTAAATGCTGACGTTACATAGTGTATGGACTTGCTGAAGCTTAGTTTTCAGTTGCACAGTTACAGGAGTTAAGAGAATTGAAGCTTTCTGCAGAGCTGACTGAATTTGCACATGCATTATTAGTTTTCAGGGTGGGCACTGATAGTCGTGTCAGATCGACAACCAACACTGTGTTATTTTCTCCACAGTGAAAGGTTCTCTCTTGTGCCCTTTCTACTTGGTCTTCTTGAGGATTGATAAAACAACAACATGTATTTGTTTCGCGCCTATAACGTAGTGAGATATCCCGAGGCGCTTCACGGGAGTATTATGAGACAAAATATTTGACATCGAGCCACATAAGGAGAAATTAGGGCAGGTGACCAAAAGCTTGGTCAAAGAGGTAGGTTTTAAGGAACATCTTGAAGGAGGAAATTGAGGTAGAGAGGCAGAGAGGTTTAAGCAGGGAATTCAAGAGCTTAGGGCCTCGGCAACAAAAGCATAGCCACCACGCATCTTGGCACAGGCTTTGAGTTGGAGGCAAATCTGGCAATTCAAATATTTATCCAATTCCCTTTTGAAAGTTACTAATGAATCTGTTTCCACCACCCTTTCTGGCAGTGCATTCCAGATTGTTAAAAAGCTTCTCCTCATCTGGTGCTTGTGCCCATTATCTTAAATCTGTGTCCTCCAGTTACTGGCAATCCTGCCAGTTGAAACAGTTTCTCCTTATTTACCATAACAAAACTCTTCATAGTTTTGAATACCTCTGTTAAATTTCCCTTTAACCTTCTCTGCTCTAAGGAGAACAATCCCAGCTTCTCTAGTCTCGCCACATAATTGAAGTCCCTCATGCCTGATATCATTCTGGTCAATCTCCTCTGCACCCTCTCCAATCTGCTTTTGTGCTCACTTCCGTACTGCACTTGAAGCTCTTGCCAAGGACTGCACTGAGAATCATTTTCTGTTTCCTTTTCACCCTAACAGGGCTGTATGAATTAGCGATACACTGAAAGCATAATTGGCAGCATGAGTTTTCTTTTGCTGTTTTGAAAAGCTAGCAGTAATTCAATTGTGAAATAATCAACAAATGCAGACAGGATGATGTGATCAGAACTGTAGAATTAAAAAAAAAATCCGAGTTCAGGAAGTGAATGCATGGTGGTTTGGAGGATGGTCTGGAAGGGAGATGCATTAGTTGAGGACAATTCAAAGGGGTTTTCTGGCTTAGGTTTGGCATTGGAATTCCAAACCAGCTATTAAAGAAAGAAAGACTTGCATTTATATAGCGCCTTTATATAGCAACCTCAGGACGTCCAAAAGCACGTTACAGCCAATGGAGTATTTTTGAAGTGTAGTCACTGTTGTAATGTAGGCATTAAGAGATTAGATGCCAGGATACATATTTACCTTCACCGTCAGGATGGTAATCTGGTGGAGAAAATTGCCCATGCTGATTATAAGCTCCCCTCCCCCACCACACCCACCGATTTTAATTCCATTGAAATCAACGGAATGAAAATAGGGCAGTTTCTATAAAGGGTGTTTATAACTAGAACAGCAGCAATAAACACACAAGGCAATATGGCAGGACAAGGTGCCTACGACTGGAATATTTCTCCGGACAATGTACAGCGATATTTACAAAAGAGAAATATGCTTTTTACTAGCACAATGGTCTAGTTCATGGTGATTCCTTAAGAGCAAGAATATGATCCTTCACCAGCAGATCATTATTAGAGGGTCAAGGAATGTAACTGCATAATTGCCCTATGTCCTGTGTTCCTGCCAATTAAATTGCCTAAAGGAATGTGACTATTTATTCATTGTAATTGAAAAGATTCCTACTGGCATGGTGAAACTCTAGGCTATTGATTTCTCTAATTCTGATTATAATCTAAAGCCTGCAGGAAAGGACAGATGAGGCAAAAGAAAATAACGAGACAATATGTGAACTTTGGACAGAACAGAGGTGGCAGTTAATCCGTCAGCTGTAGATATAAAAATAGTCAGTCGCACTCTCAAAGCTGTTAATTGTGTAATACATCTTCCAAATGACCCTATTTAAGTCTAGTGGATAATTTTTTTAAAATCACGTTTAACTGATGATGTGTGTCAACCATGGATTTAGCTAATATATCTTGACATCTCACTAATTGTGGACTTTTTGCCATCTGGTGTATGTATCAAACTAGAAGACCTTCTAAATAATTCCACAAACAAGCTCTAATGATTAACGATTAGGTTCCACCATACAAACACAAAGTAACTTTTAGGTTGCAAATTTTCTCCCCCCTCACCCCCCCCACCCCCCCCCCCACTCCTCTCCTGACGTTTGGTGAACTGTCACTCAAATCTGCCTGTCATAATTAAAGTGGATTCTAGCTTGAAGAGAAAAATTGCCATATCCGAGCTCAACCTAATATCAGCACATTTGCTATCAACTGATCACAAAATGGCATTGACAGCAGTCATAAGCAAATTTATGCCATCGGCCTTCCTGCCCATTGTGCTAGCGGATGAACTACAAGGTGGAATTTTTTTTGAGGGGGAAAGGGCGAGGCTTAGGAAAGAGGGCCCATGGAAGGAGACAAGTAATAAATTCAATATTTGTAACAATTTTAAATTGCTATTGTGTCATAGCAAAATATGTGTAGAAATTGCTACAAAACACTCAGCCGGTCATAAAAACATAAAAACATAAGAAATAGGAGCAGGAGTAGACCATTCAGCCCATCGAGCTTGCTCTGCCATTCAATAAGATCTTGGCTGATCTTCAACCTCAACTCCACCTTCCCGCATTATCCCCATATCCCTTGGCCGGAATTTTGTTCGGGGAGGTGGGTTGGGGATGAGGCGTAGGTGGGGGGGAGGGGCGGAGGGAAGCCGAGACCTCAGTTTCCCACCGATCCCCTACCCTCCCTCCCTGCCATCCTTCCGTCGGACTGACCCCTTGCATCTGAGGCCTACCCACCCTCTTGAGAGGTTGGCTGGCTGCAGATGCAAGAGGTTGGTCCGGTGGAGGGATCGCAAGGAAGGTGGTCGGGGAATGGCAGGAAGGGGGTCGGAATCAGCAGGGGAGGGGGGGTTTGAGCTTGGCGGGGGGGTGGATGGGATCGGGAGAGAGTTGGCCATTGGGAGGGAGGAGAGGATCGGCGGAGGTCGGCACTCGGGAGGGGGAGAGAGGATCGGGGGGTGGAGTTGCATGATCAGGGGAATGGCAGGCAAACGGGGATCACAGGGGGATCAGGGATTGCGGGGTGTGGATCAGGGTTCAGAGATTGCGGGGGGGGGGAGGGGTCTGATCAGCAGGGGAACCAGAGGATTGGGGCCAGCCTCATCATCATCGTTGTGAGAGGGGCGGATGGGGCAGGCCTGGGGAGGCGATCAAAGGCCTCGTGGGTGGGGTCTCCAATCACGGTGGGTGGGTAAGGTAGGGACCCTGGATCCAGGAGGTAGGTATAAAGCCACTTACATAAGAAGATAAGAAATAGGAGCAGGAGTAGGCCACCTGGCCCCTCGAGTCTGCTCCGCCATTCAATAAGATCGTGGCCGATCTGATCAAGGACTCAGCTCCACTTCCCTGCCCGCTCCCCATAACCCTTTATTCCCTTATTGCTCAAAAATGTGTCTATCTCCACCTTAAATATATTCAATGACCCAGCCTCCGCAGCTCTCTGGGGCAGAGAATTCCATAGATTTACAATCCTCTCAGAGAAGAAATTCCTCCTCATCTCAGTTTTAAATGGACGGCCCCTTATTCTGAGACTATGCCCCCTAGTTTTAGTTTCCCCTATGAGTGGAAAATCCTCTCTGCATCCACCTTGTCGAGCCCCCTCATTATCTTATATGTTTCGATAAGATCACCTCTCATTCTTCTGAACTCCACTGAGTAGAGGCCCAACCTACTCAACTTTTCCTCATAAGTCAACCCCCTCATCTCCGGAATCAACCTAGTGAACCTTCACTGATCTGCCTCCTGCTGAATTTTACAACTTGTGTGAAACCCGTACACAGGCAGTTAAATTCAAATTGGAGGGGAAAATAGAGACTTCCAGCCTCAGTACAACATTTTAATTAAGGTAACGCAGGTTGGTTGCCCCCACCCCCAGTCCCGCCCCCATCCCACCTCCGGAAAATCTAGAAGTGGCTGGGTTGGAGGTGGGATCAGGTCGGGATCCATATTTTTAACAATTTAACTGCCCCCACGCTCCAAACCCACCCATTTCTTTATGGGAAAATTCCGACCCTTGATTCTCTTAGTATCCAAAATTTAATCGATCTCTGTCATGACTATACTCAACGACTGAGCATCCACAGCCCTCTGGAGTAGAGAATTCCAAAGATTCACAACACTTTGAGTGAAGACATTTCTCCTCATCTCAGTCGTAAATGGCCGACCCCTTATTCTGAGACTGTAACCCCTGGTTCTAGACTCCCCAGGCAAGGGAAACAAGCCTGGACCAACTGGTTATCCAGATGTCATTATTGGCGGGCACTCCACGAGGAGCATGCACCAAATTTACCGACCGGGGCGCAAGCGTGCACGTAGCACCAGGAATACTGTCAAGTCCTGTAAGAACTTTAAATGTTTCAATGAAATCACCTCTCATTCTTCTAAAATCCAGGGAACATAAGCCTAGTTTACTCAGGCAATGGAGAAAGAAATTCAAAATTAACACTTCAGGTCGATGGCCTTACATCTGCACTCCTGCTCTGCCTGGTCCAACAAGGAAAGTAAAAAAAACCCATGCCTGTTTGGGCCTCTTCCCGCTGCCTTCACCCGACAGGAAAGCCATAACATCCAGCTGCCTGCTCAGAAAAACAGGTGAAAGTGGAAGAGAGCGGGAATGGTGCAGGTCATCAGTGCGTAGGTCTCATTGCCGCTTTTCACTGGTTTGGCTGCTAGGATTACATTCACCCCTATAGTATTTGAACTATTATTGATTACAGTGTCTTTATCTGGTTGGATGTTCGATTATCAAATAATAACTCCAATTGGCTAGCCTGACTCAGGCAGAGATTTAGATCTTTTAATAACTGGATGTCATGTTAATCCGACTGTCTTTTTAATATCCCTTCAAATAAAGCCATTCAGTTGACTTAGGCAAGAAGCATGGATGAATTGATGTACATCATGATCCTTTGCAGAAGGTTATAAAATATTTGAATACAGGTAGAAATGCATTGAAAGATGAGCAAGAGACTAGAGTCTCTCTTGAGCAGCAGGAAGCAAGGTCTGCCTGACTAATGTCAAAGAGGTACAGATGTGACCTGTGTCCCTTCCCTTCTCCTCCCCTGCCATTCCCCATCCCTTATACCCCTCCCCCAGCTCTTGTGATCCATATTTTTGAGTAATTTAGTGGTCCTATGTTTTCACATATGGATCTCTGAATGAAATTGCAGACTGAAGACACTGAAAGCAAATTTACAAAGGTGTAATAAAAAAACATCTATACGATTCAAACGGATACCTTGCTGACAAGATTTAATTTCTTCTGGCAGCAAGACTGCGCTTGTCGTGCTAATTACTTATTCATTTTCAAGCAGCCACTGCAGCCTCTGCAGACATTACAGATCAGCAACCTCCCAGCTTCCCAGAGGCACTCAATCATTTTTTGTTGCAGCCTGCGTGAGCCAGTCAGGCGAGGAGAAACCGCATAAATTTCACTGGTATTACACAGCGAGGGCTATACCGACGAGTGGTCAGCGAGGGACCTTGTGCATTTGTACAATTCAATTGACTAAATTATTGCGCACCATACATTTTGAGGGCTGTCATTTTTCATCAATAAAATATCACCATTAGCTGCTATCTGTAGTGTTGTGCCCAGTGACTGTTTCATGTGGCAAATTGAAATTTTACATATAAAATTATAATAACAACTTGAACTTGCATTTATATAGCATCTTTAATTTAGTCATAGGTGATCCCTTGAACGAGGATGACTTGCTTCCACATGAGTTCACAGATGTTTCAATGAAGGACCCGATGTTCCAGTCCTGAACTCCAATTGAGGGGGTGGTAGATCCTGTGCGTGGATTTTTTTTAACGTGTGGTGACCATTGCACATCAGCCACCACACGGGCTCGACAGAGCTATTCCTTTATCCAGTGGCAAGGATTAACCAGGGTGACTGGAGACCTGCTCTGCTATACGGACCTAGTGCGCACTAATATCGCAGAGTGGGCAGGCCCGTGCTGCCTCTGGGCCCTCGGCTCTTCTGGACACCGTACCCGTACTTCGCCGTATTTTCACCCACAATGTTCCAAGGCCCGACGCTCCAGCTCCATTTATAGCCCCAACCTGCAGTGGTGTTCTCACACAGGTCAGGGCGGCCCACGATGTTGTAAATGTAGTAAAACATTCCTAGCAATGTTATCAAACAAAATTTAACACATAGCCATATCTGGCGAAAACCAGTGGTAGGATGAGTGAAGAAGTTTGGCAAAGATGGTAGCTGTGATGATTGGCAATGGGGGAGGATCAGTGGACAAACCTTCAGTGTGGTCAGGTAAGGAAAGGATATAGGCTGGGTTAGTTTGGGCTGGAAGGGGAGAAAGTTCTCAGTACAATGGTCCCCAGATTTTTAGTACAAAACAGGCTGTCGAGCTACCAACCCTCTGCCAATGCCCGTTATGGCCAGCTATCAGGAAATGTGCAATAGTGACCTGGTGCGAGCAATTTATTTGTTTTATTTCTATTCCCTGCTGGGACATACCTTCCTGCTGGCATGCCCCCACCTCACATGGCTCAGAGCAGGAATAGAATGGGACAGCTGATGAAACCTGCATTTTCTCAATCCATGGCGATGGGTGTTACCGCACCAACACTCAGTACCACCACACCAACCCTGCTGCTTATTTTACTTACTTGGGGTAATTTTTTGTCTTCACCGCAACTGTGAAAATCTGGCGCGGGGATCATCCTCCTGTGAAAGAACCTGCACGGTTTTGACTCCATTGATTTTGGGAGGAAAGTTGGGTGGCTTCTATAAATGGCGGGAGATCTGCTTCGCAGATTAGTGGCCCTGCTGTGAAGACCAAAATTTACTCCCTTAGTTGTCTTTTAAAATTTAAACCATGTGGATTATATTTTACGTTAATGTAATCCTGTGTCAGTTTTAAAGATGTACAAATGTATGTAAATAATTACATCAGTGATGTCCTGCTTTCCTTCACTAGAGTTTCACTGTGCTTTCCTTTACAGATAGCAAGAAATCATTAAATGGCATCTTCTGGATTCATATTTTACAACATGCATTAACTGCAGAAATATATTCACATCTTTTTTTATTGCCAAACATGAATCACCGTCTCCGATGATGATTAGATAATCCGAGTACAAAACAACTCAGATGTGACTTATTTCTTGATTCACTTGTCTACTTTCGCTCTGACTGTGATGCAAATATTAGGACACAGCTGGTTTTATCTCCTTGACTAAAAGACAGTTTTAGCGACGGTCGACAAGTCCATGAATATCTTGGTGCTGCTGAATTGCAAATGAGACATAACATCAGATTAATTTGTATTTAAGCATTTGCCTCAGACAGCTTTGCAATCCCTGACAGTGCCTGCCCAAAATCCTTTGTTTGCATACTGTCTCCAAGTATTAAATCCAACTACAAACACAATAATCCAGTAACCCAAGGTGCTGGGCTGCAGAATGGTCGGATCTAGGAGTACATCAGCAATTTGTGAACTCAGTGGGGCAGCTGGGGTGAGACGTGAGTCAAAGTTCATGCATCAGAAGGAAGGGAAATAAAACTGAACGGCCAAATTGTTGTGTATGCAATAACTCAATAGACTGAATACTGTAAACTCCAAACAGGTACAAACCTGGCTCTACTTTATTAGGGCCCAAAGTGATTACATTACAAGATGGCTGGCCTTTTATACGTGCGCACAGCCCAATGACCTCGGACAGTGGTGCCATCTAGTGGCTAATAAACCCAAGCATACATACATGACAATATCCCCCTTTAAGATATTAGTAATGGTCTTTTTACAAATTGAGACGGTCCGGGACTTTCCGCTCCCGAGTTGAATGTTTCAGTTCAACTCCAGCCTTGGGCGAGTGTCTGAGTCTGTTCTGACTGGGAGCTGGGTAACTGATCTGATGGGAGTGGCAATGACCACGTCAGGGACTGAAAGTCCAGATTCATTGACCACGTCAGTGATTGAAAGTCCAGATTCATTGATGACAGCAGAGTCCTCTGATGACTGAGGGTAGGTTGGTTGGACACTGATTGTGTCTTCCTCAGACTGTTCCGGTTCATCCATGTGTCGCAGCTTTATCTGATCGACATGTTTCCTGCATGTCTGCCCATTCTTGAGCTTGACGATAAACACTCTCTTACCCTCCTTGGCCATAACAGTACAGGCGATCCATTTGGGACCTTCACCATAATTCAGTACATATACAGGATCATTGATAGAAATGTCGCGTGACACAGTAGTGCGATCATGGTACCCTTGCTGACTTTGACGTCTGTATTCGACACGATTATTCAAGTCAGGGTTGTCATGTATGTAACCTTCATGTAACAACACTGCAATACTGTATATACTTGAGAAATGCACATCTTGACCACAGGGGGTGAACTTGTGGGAGACACTCCTCACCTGGTCATCCAGGTATATAAAAAGGGAAATCCCACACAGGATCAGCACTTCTTGGTCTTGTGAATAAAGGTGCAGGTCACAAAGTGACCTCATCCATACAATGTGCCTCATGTGGATTTGTAGTATTGTGTAAGGATTTTACAGTGGCGACAAGAAACGGGAATCAACGGCCCACGAGAATGGCCACCAGTAGCACAGAGGAACAGTACTGTGTTGGTGAGGACTGGGACGATTTCATTGAGAGGCTTCAGCAGAGCTTTGTCACGAAGGACTGGCTGGGAGATGCAGCGGCCAACAAGCGAAGGGCTCATCTACTGACCAGCTGTGGATCTAAGACTTACGCGTTCATGAAAGAGCTGCTAGCACCCAAGAAGCCAATGGACAAAACCTTTGAAGAGCTCAGCAAACTAATCAGTGAGTACTTCAAACTGGCGAGCAGCATTCACATGGCCCGACACAGATTCTATACCCACCGACGTCGGGAAGGACAGAGCATACCGGATTTCGTTGCGGACCTCCAGCGCTTGGCCAGCCTCTGTAAGTTCACAGACGCCTGCAGGGGGGAGATGCTAAGGGATTTCTTTATTGAGGGCATCGGTCATGCCGGGAATTTCAGAAAGTTAATTGAGACCAAGGACTTGATCTTGGAAGTGCCGGCGTTGCTGGCTCAGACTTTTATGGCGGGGGAGGAGGAAACCAAGATAATATACGCGCGCAACTCTGACTCCAACATGGCGATGGATCAGGGGATCAATATCATAAACGCGACTCAGAGCCCAGCAGGCAGGCAAGGGCAGTTCGACACAATCCAGGCAGCAATAGACCCCAGAACAGGTTTTCAACACAGACAATGGCAGGCTGAACGGACATTTACGCCATCCCAGTGGACAATGCGTTCTGGGATGGGGCCATTGACACCTACTAACAAGGTGCTCAAGAGCAGTCAAAGGGACAATCAGCGAGGAATGTCTGGTAACAGCTCTTTTGTTCACAACAATTGGAATCTCAGTTCATGCTGGAGGTGTGGGGGCAGACATGCTGCTAGGACGTGCAGGTTTCAACAGTTCGCCTGCAGAAATTGTAACCTCACTGGCCATTTAGCTAGAATGTGCAGGAAGCCTGCGACCAGGCTAATTTATGAGGCAATTGGACCAGAAGAGGGGTCTGCGAGGCAGGATGAAGCGTGGGGCAAATCAATGGACGCTGAAGTTCAGCGGGTTCATGTAGCAAACATTCACAGCTCATATACCAAAACGCCACCTAAGATGATGAAGATCCTATTAAACAGCATCCCCGGTACGCATGGAGCTAGACACGGGGGCCAGCCAGTCACTCATAAGTGTTCAACAATTCGAAAAGCTATGGCCACTCAAAGCCAGCAGACCCAAACTAGAACGCATTGAGACTTAATTACGGATATACACCAAAGAAATCATTCCAGTGCTAGGCAGTGCAATGTTGGCTGTCACACACAATGGATCAGTGAACCGGCTGCCGCTCTGGATTGTCTCGGGCAATGGTCCTGCACTGCTGGGGAGGAGCTGGTTTGCTGAGATGAACTGGAAATGGGGGGATGTGCACGCAGTGTCATCTGTGGAGTGAAGTTCATGCTCACAGGTCCTACAGCAATTTGAGTCGCTATTCCAACCTGGCGTTGGGATGTTCAAAGGTACCAAAGTAGTGATACGCATCACCCCGGATGCCAGACCAGTGCACCACAAAGCCAGAGCTGTGCCATATGTGATGCGGGAGAAAATTGAAAGCGAATTGGACCATTTGCTGAGAGGGCATCATCTCGCCCATTGAATTCAGTGACTGGGCGCGCCCCATTGTTCCCGTCCTAAAAGCGGATGGCTCGGTCAGGATCTGTTGTGACTACAAGGCCACTATTAACCGGCTGTCCCTACAAGACAATACCCACTTCCGAGAGCGGTGGATCTTTTTGCCACGCTGGCAGGCGGCAAGCTGTTTACCAAGTTGGATCTCACTTCAGCCTACATGACCCAAGAACTGGCCGACGAATCCAAACTACTGACCACCATCAACACGTACAAGAGACTGTTTGTTTACAACAGGTGCCCGTTTGGCATTTGATCAGCGGCCGCGATCTTTCAAAGAAACATGGAAAGCCTGCTCAAATCCATTCCCGGAACAATCGTATTTCAGGACGATATCCTCATCACGGGTCGGGACACCGAGGAACACCTCCACAACCTGGAAGAGGTGCTATGCCAACTGGACCGGGTAGGCCTGCAACTCAAGAAACCTAAGTGTGTGTTTCTGGCTCCCGAAGTCGAATTTCTGGGCAGGAGGGTTGCTGCAGATGGGATTCGGCCCACTGAATCCAAAACAGAGGCGATTCGACGAGTGGCCAGGCCCTGCAACACATCGGAGTTGAGTTCATTTCTGGGACTCTTGAACTATTTCGGAAACTTTCGGCCAAACTTCAGCACATTGTTGGAGCTGCTACACGTGCTCCTGCGTAAGGGTTGCGATTGGTTTTGAGGGGACTGTCAAGAACGGGCTTTCAATCGGGCGCGTAACCTACTCTGTTCAAATAAGTTGTTGACCCTGTACAACCCTGTAAGAAATTGGTTCTGACATGTGATGCATCGTCCTATGGGGTTGGGTGCGTGTTGCAGCAGTGCAATGTTGAGGGGCAACTCCAACCTGTGGCTTATGCCTCCAGGTCGCTCTTTCAAGCAGAACGTGGATATGGGATGGTTGAGAAGGAAGCACTCGCATGTGTCTATGGGGTGAAAAAGATGCACCAGTACCTTTTTTGGCAGGTGGTTTGAATTAGAAACGGACCTCAAGCCGTTAACATCCCTGTTAGACAGCAAGCCTGTCAATGCCAATGCGTCAGCTCGCATACAGCGATGGGCCCTCACGCTGGCTGCGAATGACTACACCATACAGCACCGGCCAGGCACCGAAAATTGCGTTGTCACGCTCAGAAGGCTTCCATTGGCCACCACTGAGGGGGCAGCAGAGCAAAGCGCGGAGATGGTCATGACTGTCGATGCCTTTGACACCGCAGGCTCCCCCATCACAGCCCGCCAGTTCAAAATCTGGACCAACAGAGATCTCCTCCTATCCCTGATTAAGAAATGTGTCCTGACTGGGGATTGGGCGCCCGCACACGGAGCATGCCCTGAGGAGGTCAGACTGTTTCACAGGCGGATGGATGAGCTCTCCATCCAAGCCGACTGCCTACTATGGGGCAGCCGGGTAGTCATGCCCCAGAGGGGCAGGAAAGCTTTCATCAGGGAACTCCATAGCAAGCACCCAGGCATCGTGCTGATGAAAGCCATTGCCCGGTCACACGTTTGGTGGCCGGGAATTGATTCAAACCTGGAACACTGTGTTCGCAGGTGCATGACGTGTGCTCAGCTGGGAAATGCCCCCAGGGAGGCCCCGCTCAGCCCGTGGCCCTTGCCCACCAGGCCGTGGTCACATATTCACGTTGACTACACAGGCCCATTAATGGGGAAAATGTTTCTCATTGTGGTTGATGCGTACTCGAAATGGATCGAGTGCATCATTTTGAATTAGTGCACAACATCCACCACTGTGGAGTGTCTACGTGCGGTCTTTGCGACCCACGGTTTGCCGGATATCCTTGTTAGCGATAATGGCCCATGTTTCACTAGCTACGAATTCCAGGAGTTCATGTCGGGTAATGGCATCAGCCATGTCAGGACAGCACCGTTCAAGCCGGCCTCCAATGGCCAGGCAGAACGTGCGGTCCAAATCATAAAACAAGGCATGCTCAGGATTCAAGGTCCCTCCCTTCAATGCCGCCTATCGCGCCTCCTGCTGGCCTATAGGTCCCGAGCGCACTCGCTCACGGAGGCCCCGCCCGCACAGCCCCTTATGAAACATACACTCAAAACTCGGCTGTCCCTCATTCATGCTGTCTTGTCCGACATTGTTGAGGGCAAGCGCCAGTCCCAAAATGAGTACCATGACTGTAATTCAAGGGGGAGATGTATAGAAATTGGTGACCCCATATTTGTTCTCAATCACGCTTTGGGGCCCAAATGGCTTGAAGGTACTGTAATAGACAAAGAGGGGAATAGGTTCATCGTAAAAAAAAGGTTCAGCATGGACACTGAGGAACCTGAGGAAGATCATGAGATGTTGCCCAAACCACCGCCAGTGAACGAGCAACAAGAACATTCAGCAGCATGGACAGTCCCTGCGGTCAGCCCGGACAGGCCGGAATCACCACAGGTGACAGACCCGCATACCAAGGCTCAACAACCAGAGCCCCAACTGCAGCGCTTCACGAGGGAGCGCAGACCACCCGAAAGACTTAACCAGTGATTCCAATAAGACGTTTGGGGGGGGGGGTGATGTGATGTATGTAACCTTCATGTAACAACACTGCAATACTCTATATACTTGAGAAATGCACACCTTGACCACAGAGGGTGAACTTGTGGGAGACACTCCTCACCTGGTCATCCAGGTATATAAAAAGGAGGTCCCACACAGGATCAGCACTTCTTGGTCCTGTGAATAAAGGTACAGGTCACAGAGTGACCTTGTCCATAGAATGTGCCTCGTGTGGATTTGTGGTATTGTGTAAGGACTTTACAAGGGTGGACAAGAGAGATCCTGGTCTTGAGACCTCTCTTCATCAATAGTTCAGCAGGGGAGACCCCGGTAAGCGTATGAGATCTTGTTCTGTAACTAAGCAATATGCGTGACTAGCGAGTTTTTAGTGAACCTTTAGTTACACGTTTCGTCTCTGCTTGATGGTTTGGACCGCACGCTCTGCTTGTCCATTGGATGCGGGTTTGAATGGTGCTGACCTCACACAAACGCCTCATGACCCTTCACCTTACCCTATCCCGGAACCAATGCACCACAGTCATCAGTGCGTACGCCCCAACACTCGATGCAACGGATGAGGCTAAAGAGGGTTTTTATTCCAACCTCGAGACATCCTTGTCCCGCGTCCCCACGGATGACAAATTGATCTTCATGGGTGACTTTAATGCCAGGGTTGGCAAAGACACAGCCCTCTGGGGAGGCGTGATTGGCAGAGAGGGGCTAGGGAAAGCCAACTCCAGTGGTGCCCTACTCCAGACAAAATGTCTAGAACATGAACTCCTCATCACCAACACCCTGTTCTGCCAGAGGGACAAATACAAGGAATCGTGGCAACACCCTCGCTCCAAACACTGGTATCTGCTTGACTATGTCTTCGTCCGAGCCAGGGATTGCAAGGATGTGAGCATCATCCGCGCCATGACAACTGCTGGATGGATCACCGCCTAATCCGATCCATCATCAACATTAACATAGGCCCAAAGCAGAGGGGACAGCAGAAGCAGTGCCGCAAAAAAGTTAATGCCGGGGCACTGAAAGACCCAGCTAAGAGAGCCCTATACAGCCAGTGCCTCACAGCCAATCTGGCGTGCCTTGATGACCCTGAGATGCTGAATGCCCACAGCGCTTGGTCTGCCCTCCAGGCCTCTATAACTAGGGCCTGTGATGAGACACTTGGTCACTCAACCAGAAAACATCAGGACTGGTTTGATGAAAATGATCAGAGATCAAAGAGCTAATAGATCGCAAGTGCAAAGCATTTTTGAGCCTCAAGCAACAACCCAACTCGGAAGCTGCAAAAAACATTGTATATGACTCAAGGCTCAGGTCCAACAAAAAACCCTGGACCTAAAGAACAGGTGGTGGATGGAGAAAGCACAGGCGATACAACAACTGGCCGACAGCCATGATATACGAGGATTCTTCACTGCAGTCAAGGCCACCACTGGTCCAAACTCCCAAGGCCCCACCCCACTCCTGGCCAAGAATGGGAAAACACTCATCAAGGACACCGAGGCTGTCGGGGCCCGATGGAAGGAGCACTTTGAAGAGCTCCTCAATCAAGGCTCTGCCTTTGACTTGAGTGTTCTCGACTTCATCCCGCAGCATGCGTCCCGCCACCAACTCAGTGAAACTCCAACGTTGCACGAGATAGGCAAAGCCATAAAACAGCTCAAGAATAACAAGGCTACGGGTGTGGATGGAATCCTGGCTGAGGTGCTAAAGTATGATGGAGAGGCGCTGTTGGCGCGGATACATGACCTCATCTCTCTCATCTGGAGGGAGGAGAGCATGCCGAGAGATCTCAGAGATGCAGTGACCATTTTTAAAAAAGGGGACAAGTCCGACTGCGGCAACTACAGGGGAATCTCTCTGCTATCGGCCACTGGGAAGGATGTCGCTAGAGTCCTCCTCAACCATCTTCTTCCCGTGGCCGAGGAGCTCCTCCCGGAATCACAGTGCAGATTTCATCCCCTTCGGGGCACAACGGACATAATCTTTGCAGCGCGACAGCTGCAGGAAAAATGCAGGGAACAGCACCAGCCCTTATACATGGCCTTCTATGATCTTACAAAGGCCTTTGACACTGTCAACCGTGAGGGTCTATGGAGCATCCTCCTCCGTTTCGGATGGCCCCAAATGTTTGTCAACATCCTTCGCCTGCTTCACGACGACATGCAGGCCGTGATCCTTACCAGCAGATCCATTACAGACCCAATTCACGTCCGGACCGGGGTCAAACAGGGCTGGGTCATCGCTCCAACCCTCTTCTCAATCTTCCTCGCCGCCATGCTCCACCTCACAATCAACAAGCTCCCCGCTGGAGTGGAACTAAACTACAGAACCAATGGGAAGCTGTTTAACCTACGCCACCTCCAGGCCAGGTCCAACCTCTGTCGTTGAGCTGCAGTACGCGGACGACGCCTGCGTCTATGCACATTTTGAGGCTGAACTCCAGGATATAGTCAATGTATTCACTGGGGCATATGAAAGCATGGGCCTTATGCTTAATATTCATAAGACAAAGGTCCTCCACCAGCCTGTCCTCGCCGCATAACACTGCCCTCCAATCATCAAGATTCACGGCACAACCCTCCACAGCGTGGACCATTTCCCATATCTCAGGAACCTCTTATCAACAAAGGCTGACATTGATATGGAGATTCAACATTGCCTCAGTGCGCTAGTGCAGCCTGTGGCCATCTGAGGAAAAGAGTGTTTGAAGACCAGGCCCTAAAATCTACCACCAAGCTCATGGTCTACAGGACTGTAGTAATACCCGTCCTCCTGTATGGATCTGAGGCATGGACGATGTATAGAAGGCAACTCAAGTCGCTGGAGATATATCACCAACGATGTCTCCGCAAGATCCTGCAAATCCCCTGGGAGGACAGGCGCACCAACATCAGTGTCCTCGTCCAGGCTAACATCCCCAGTATTGAAGCACTGACCACACTCGATCATCTTCGCTGGGCAGGCCACATAGTTCGCATGCCAGATACGAGACTCCCGAAGAAAATGCTTTATGCGGAGCATCTTCATGGTAAACGAGCCAAAGGTGGGCAGCGGAAGCGTAACAAGGACACTCTCAAAGCCTCCCTGGTAAAGTGCGACATCATCACTGACACCTGGGAGACCCTGGCCGAAGACCGCCCGAGGTGGAGAAAGTGCATCTGGGAGGGCGTTGAGCTCTTCGAGTCTCAATGCAAAGAGCGTGAAGAGATCAGGCGCAGGCAGCAGAAGGAGTGCGTGGCAAACGATGCACATATGATTCCAGATCAGAGTCAATTCCAGGCCACCTTTCATGAGACCTGGCAATGGCTTTCAACATGACAATACCGGGATGCGTGTTATGTAGATCATGCACAAATTTGTCTCTGCCTTTCTTGGGCATAACAACACGATTACCCCACAGTGTACAATCTGATTGAATTGATAGTTTGTCTTTGCGATGAATGTAAGGTTTGGTCTCCTCACACATTGGTCTGCCATACCCAAGCAAATCACCACTAAGGATACAACATTTTACAACTGATAATATCGGGTCCTGGCTGATCCAGGTCTTAACTTGTTGACAGGGGTTCCTTCACTTACAAAAGCATCCATGACTAACAATAGGTCTGCAGGTTGTGGCGTTTCCACCTCCGGTTTCCACGGCAGATGGCTCAATTCATCGGCACAATTCTCAGTGCCAGGTCTATGGCGAATGACATAATCATAGGCAGATAATGTCAGCGCCTACCTCTGGATGCGGGACGTTGCATTGGTATTGATACTTTTTTTCCCGAAAACAATGAAATGAGTGGCTCGTGATCTCTTTCCAGTTCAAACCAAAGACCAAACAGGTACTGATGCATCTTTTTAACCCCATACACACAGGCTAATACTTCTTTATCTACCATGCCATAGGCTCTTTCTGCCTTTGACAAACTTTTTGAAGCATATGCAACAAGTTGTATTTTGCCCGACACATTAGCTTGTTGGAGCACGCTACCAGCTCTATATGACAAGCATCACAGGCCAATACTAGACGCTTACACGGATCATAATGTACCAGCAGCTTGTTGGAGCAAAGCAGATTAGTAGCTTTCTCAAAAGCTCTATCTTGAGATGCACCCCAAACCCAGTTGTCGCCTTTTCTTAGCAGCATGTGCAGTGGCTCTGATAAGGTGCTCAATCTAGGTAAGAAATTACCGAAGTAGTTGAGTAGACCAAGGAACGAACGCAGCTCTGTCACATTTTGAGGCTTGGGTGCATTTTTGTGGCCTTGGTTTTCGAGTCCGTAGGCCTGATGCCATCAGCAGCAATTTTCCTCCCCAGGAATTCGACTTCCGGTGCCATGAAGACGCACTTCGAGCATTTCAGTCTGAGTCCCACTTTGTCCAGACGATGTAGCACCTCTTCCAGGTTGTTCAGATGTTCGGCGGAGTCATGACCTGTGACCAGTATGTCATCTTGGAACACAACAGTTCTGGGGATGGACTTCAGTAGACTCTCCATGTTCCTCTGAAATATGGCTGCAGCCGAGCGAATTCTGAAAGGGCACCTGTTGTAGATAAACAGTCCTTTATGAGTGTAAAGTTTCTTGGATGTGTCGACCAGCTCCTGTGTCATGTAGGCCAACATCGGATCCAGTTTTGTGAACAACTTTCCCCCAGCTAGCGTTGCAAACAGGTCATCAACTTTCGGTAACGGGTATTGATCCTGTTTTGAAACTCGGTTGATCGTAACCTTGTAGTCTCCACAAATCCTGACAGTGCCATCACTTTTCAACACTGGAACAATGGGGCTGGCCCATTCGTTAAATTCGACCGGTGATATGATCGGTGGAATCTGTCCAGTTCGATTCGACCTTCTCCCTCATCATGTACGGAACTGCCCGAGCTTTATGATAGATGGGTCTTGCATCCGAGTCCACGTGGATCTGCACCTTGGTTCCTGTGAAATTGCCGATGCCTGGTTCAAACAGCGAGGGGAACTTGCTCAGCACTTGAGCACATGGAATATCCTCCTCTGACGACAACACTTTGATCTCGATCCAGTTCCATTTGATTTTTTCTAACCAGTTCCTGCCGAACAGCGTTGGACCATTGCCTGGAACAATCCATAGCGGTAAATTGTGAACCGCACCATCATACGACACCTTGATTACTGCACTGCCAATCACAGTTATGAGTTTTTTAGTGTACGTACGCAACTTGGCATTGACTGGACTCAGCTTAGGCCTCACAGCCTTAGTATCCCACAGCCTGCCGAATGTCCTCTGGCTCATTATTGATTGACTTGCACCCGTGTCCAATTCCATCGATACCGGCACACAATTAAGTTTTACATTAATCATTATCGGTTGGCTCTTTGTTAGGAACGAATACAGTCCATACACTTCCTCCTCTGGTACCTCGGATTGCATATCCAGATCCGCGCTAGACTGATCATCGTCCTCTACGTGGTGTGTTGCAGCACGCTTACTCAGTGCCGATACATGCGCTGGAGATGCTCCACTCTCAAACAGCCTTTACAAATATACTGTTTAAACTGACACTGATGATGCCATGATTTCCCCCACAACGCCAACTCGGTGATATCAGATTCATTCCCGTTGGTGGACTTTGAGCAGTCACAGGTTTCACGTACGCAGTCGGGTAGGCCCTGCCATATGTAGCTCTATCGCCAAACGACGATACTATCTTGTGTACAGTACTTGCCAAGTTCCAATTTTTCAATGATAGCTGCTTTAAGCTTTTGTCCGTCATCATGCATGATTGGGCAATCGTGATGGCCTTGCTCAAATCCAGCGTCTCTGCCGCCAGTAGCTTACGCAGGATCACCTCGTGGTTGATGCCGATTACAAAGAAGACCTGCAGCATGTCTGCCAACGCAGTTTCGAACTTACATGGTCCAGCTAGACACCTTAGGTCGGCAACGAATTCTGATACATCCTGGCCCTCAGAACGAACGTGTGTATAGAATCGATATCGTGAGATGATGATGCCTTCATCTGGTTTGAGATGGTCACGTACCTAGCACCCAATGTTTCATAGTCTTTGTCCATTGGACTTAAGGGCGAGGGGAGATTCTTTATGAGTCCATAGATTTTCAGACCGCAAACCGTGAGGAGGGCCGCCCGGCGCCGAACTGCGTCTGCCTCTTCCTCCATTTTGTTGGCCATAAAGTACTAGTTCAAGCGGGCTTCAAAGTCTGCCCAATCTTCTCCCTCCATGAATTGCTCCAGAATTCCAATTGTGCTCATTTTTGCATGTGAAGGTTCCTGTTACCTCGTCACCAAATGTTGTGTATGCAATAACGCAATAGACTGAATACTGTAAACTCCGAACAGGTACAAACCTGGCTCTACTTTATTAGGGCCCAAAGTGATTACATTGCAAGATGGCTGGCCTTTTATACCTGGGCCGCACACACGTGTGCACAGCCCAATGACCTCCGACAGTGGCACCACCTGGTGGCTAGTAAACCCAAGCATACATACATGACACAAGTCAACCCACATTGTTCTTCTGTACTTACCTCGTAGAAGCCGCCTCGAGCAACGGAGGCAAGAATGGCTCAGGGGTCCAATCCTTCACACCATAGAGTGTTAGGATGCTGCTTCAAACTCACAGCTCCCCAGGAGGTTAGCCAATGACCATTATTTCCTTAGTCAACTGGGTGTCTTGCCACGTGTGGAAAGCTATTACCATCTTTAAAGGTTTCCAAGCCAAATGGTGTTTGCCTATTGCTTCTTCCTGTGATGGACCACTGAAAGAATCCGGTCAATAGTGCGAAGGTGCGCAGAGAGAGAGAGAGAGGTGATTGTGTGCTCATCCAATCAGGTCTTCCTGAAGTCAGTGGATTTTACCTGCACAGGTAAGAATGCTAATGAGATGCTAATGAGATCCTGTGCAGTGCAAAATAAAATATGATTTTTTGTGCAGTGAAGTGACGTTATTTTCTTTTAGGTCTCCTCTCAACGTGCACTATTACCCAGGCCAGGCGACTGTTTAGCAGGAAGTGCTGAGAGACTGTGGACTGAGGATAACCCATTCATATAACATTTTCCCTCGGTCTTATCAGGGTAGCCTCTGGCTCTTGTGTGATGCTTCACAGCAATGATGAAGTTGAGATCTGGGATTCACCTCACAAAAAACGTGTGATGCTTTCCTGAATCTAGCCCTCCATCAGACTGAATGTACAACTACAATTATGCTGGTAATTCCCTTGGGGCCCCTCCCACTCCGCCAATGTAACTTTGGTAAATGTTTACGCACGTAAGTGGGATTTATGCCAAACTTTCACCGTAACTACGGCAGCAGAGATGTCTTTGGGAAATTCCCGACTGTAGAATCCAATCATAGGTAAACATGCTGCTCCTGCCCCTCTAATAGTCTACCAGTATGGCCTATAGTCAATTTTGGAGTTGAAATAATAAGGCTTATAAGAGCGACGCCTCTTATAAGAACATAAGAACAAAAGAATTAGGAACAGGAGTAGGCCATACGACCCCTCGAGTCTGCTCCGCCATTCAATAAGACCATGGCTGATCTGATCATGGACTCAGCTCCACTTCCCCGCCCGCTCCCCATAACCCCTTATCCCCTTATCAATTAAGAAACCGTCTATTTCTGTCTTAAATTTATTCAATGTCCCAGCTTCCACAGCTCTCTGAGGCAGCGAATTCCACAGATTCACAACCCTCTGAGAGAAGAAATTTCTCCTCGTCTCTGTTTTAAATGGGTGGCCCCTTATTTTAAGGTTGTGCCCTCTAGTTCGAGTCTCCCCCATCAGTGGAAACATCCTCTCTGCATCCACCTTGTCAAGCCCCCTCATAATCTTATACGTCTTGATAAGATCACCTCTCATTCTTCTGAACTCCAATGAGTAGAGGCCCAAGCTACTCAACCTTTCCTCATAAGTCAACCCCCTCATCCCCAGAATCAACCTAGTGAACCTTCTCTGATCTGCCACCAAAGCAAGTATATTCTTTCGTAAATATGGAAACCAAAACTGTACTCAGTATTCCAGGTGTGGCCTCACCAATACCCTGTATAACTGTAGTAAGACTTCCCTGCTTTTATACTCCATCCCCTTTGCAATAAAGGTCAAGTTACCATTGGCCTTCCTGATCACTTGCTGTACCTGCATACTATCCTTTTGTGTTCATGCACAAGTACCCCCAGGTCCCGCTGTACTGCGGCACTTTGCAATCTTTCTCCATTTAAATAATAACTTGGTCTTGGATTTTTTCTGCCAAAGTGCATGACCTCACACTTGCCAACATTATATTCCATCTGCCAAATTTTTGCTCACTCACTTAGCCTGTCTATGTCCTTTTGCAGATTTTTTGTGTATTGGATCTGGGTTGCCAACCCTCGAGGATTGCCCTGGAGTCTCCAGAAACGAATGACTGATCTCGAGGAGATGCTGCGAGCAACCCAGGAGAAAAATCATACGGGCATTAAAACATTGTGTTTTTAATATATTTTCTTTGAACAACTTAGTTTGCTAGTTGTAAAAATATCAGACATGGGGAAATAAAAGCTGTTTGACTGCCAATCAAGAATCACCCAATTGGCTAATGAAGAGTCTATTCACTTTCCGATTGGTGTAGGAAGGCAGTGCATCATGAGGATGGACGTGCGGGGCAACCAATGGCGGGACTGCAGGGGCGGGGCAGGGAGGGAGTCAGGAGCTCATGTGATGATACTTCCAAGAATAGGTCCAACCAGAGTTGGCAACCCTAGTTGGATTGCTCGCTGGCACTCATGGTCAAACCTTACAGCACCTGTCTGGCACCTGCCGAACCAAGTCCGAGCACGTCAGCATATTCAGGAGAGGTTTTTAAAAAATGATCACCATAATTGCCGATGTCCCGGTGACCAAAGCCACTAGTTTGAGAAGGTATGGGGAGCTGCCCTGCACCTCAGTTTCTCTGGGCCTTAGAACTGTATCCACACTTTTTTTCCATTATGGCAAACTTGCTTTGAATGCTGCAATCCGCTGTTTACATTACACACGTACAGCAGGTATTTATGGCCATTGCCTCAACCTCCAAACGTGCTTTGTTTAAAAATGCTATTTTGCATCATACCGTTTAATTGACTGGTGGGTTTTTAGTGTGGTTCATTGGGGTGGATTTAATATCCAGTGCAAAACTGGGATCTGGGAACAATTCATATTGACCACTTTTCCTATTTTTCACTAAGCTAAGTGTGAACGGTAATAGTTACCATTGATGTAGTGAGGAAATAATGCCTCCAATAATTAAAGAACAGGAGGGTCTGAAAGGCATGTTGTTATTAATTGGAATTATTTTTGGATGGTTAAACACAGAGACCTATTTGATCTTGGAATAGAGACATGTATTACGCTCTTACTTTTCGCCCTGCCCTATCCTGAATTTGCATATTTCTCCAGTTTCTCCCCTAACGCCCCTCATGGTCTTTCAAAGCTCATCGTGTCCATGAGACTGACCTCTGCTCTCTCAACACTATTTCCACTAAGTTGCTGACAACCCAACTCCCCTTCCTGGCTCCCATGTTAGCTGATATTGTTAACGGTTCTCCATCCTCAGGTACTGTCCCCCTCTCCTTCAAATCTTCTATCATTAACCCTCTCTTCAAAAAAATAACTCTTGACCTCTTTGTCTTTGCAAACTAATGCCCCATCTCCAAAGTCCTAGAACGTTTGTCCCTTTCCTCTCCAAAGTCCTTGAACGTTTGTCAGCTCCCACGCCATCTTTCCCTGAACTCCTTGTTTGAATCCCTTCAATCAGGTTTCCACCCAAGCCACTGTACCGAAACTGATCTTACCAATGTCACAAATGTCATCCTACGACAAAGGTAAACTATCGCTTGTCATCATTCTCAAGCTGCCTGCAGCTTTTGACATGATTGACCACAGAATTCTGCCCCAACGTCTCTCCACTACTGTCCAGCTGGATGGACCACACTTGCCTGGTTCCATTCCTACCTTTCCAGCCATAGCCATGGAATCAGCTGCAGTGTCTTCTCTACTCACTGTGGCACCATCATCTGATGTCCCTCAAGAATCTATGCATGGCCCCTCCTATTTCTCATCTACATGCTGTCCCTCTGTGACATCATCCAGCGACACAGCTTGAGTTTTCACTTATGCTGATGATACCCAGCTCTACCTCTCCCCCATCAATCTCGAATCCTCCACCGTCTCTATACTATCAGACTGCTTGTCCGACATCCGGCACTGGATGAATAGAAATTTCCTCCAATTAAATAATGGAAGCCATCGTCTTTGGTTCACGCCACAAAGTCAGTTCCCTTTCCATTGATTCGATCCCTCTCCCTGGCAACTGTTTGAGGCTAACCATCTGTTCACAACCTTGGTGTCTTATTTGACCATGAGTTGAGGTTCCGACCTCATATCCATTCCATCACTAAGACTGCCCATTTCTACCTCCATAACATCGCCCATCTCCGCCCTTGCCTCAGCTTATCTGCTGCCGAAACCCTCATCCATGCCTTTGTTACCTCTAGACTTGATTATTCCAATGCATTCCTGGCCAGCCTCCCTAGTTCTATCCTCCATAAATTTGAGGTCATCCAAAATTCTGCACACTCTCGGTGTTGAGACTCGAGGTGCTCAGCACCCTCCCGGATGCACTTTCTCCACTTAGGGCGGTCTTTGACCAGGGACTCGCAGGTGTCAGTGGGGATGCTGCACTTTATCAGGGAGGCTTTGAGGGTGTCCTTGTAACATTTCTGCTGCCCACCTTTGGCTTGTTTGCCGTGAAGGAGCTCCGCATAGAGCACTTGCTTTGGGAGTCTCGTGTCTGGCATGCGAACTATGTGGCCTGCCCAGCGAAGCTGATCAAGTGTGGTCAGTGCTTCAATGCTGGGGATGTTAGCCTGGATGAGGACACTGATGTTGGTGCACGGGATTTGTAGGATCTTGCAGAGACATCGTTGGTGGTATTTCTCCAGTGACTTGAGGTGTCTACTGTATATGGTCCATGTCTCTGAATCATATAGGAAGGTGGGTATTACTACAGCCCTGTAGACCATGAGCTTGGTGGCAGTTTTGAGGGCCGGTCTTCAAATACTCTTTTCCTCAGGCAGCCGAAGGCTGCACTGGTGCACTGGAGGCGGTGTTGGATCTCGTCGTCGATGCCTGCTCTTGTTGATAGGAGGTTCCCGAGATATGGGAAATGGTCCACGGTGTCCAGAGCCGCGCCGTGGATCTTGATGACTGGGGGGCAGTGCTGTGCGACGATGACAGACTGGTGGAGGACCTTTGTCTTTCGAATGTTTAGCATAAGGCCCATGATTTTGTATGCCTCAGTAAATACATCGCCTATGTCCTGGAGTGCAGCCTCTGTATGTGCGCAGACGCAGGCATCGTCCGCATACTGTACCTCGACGACAGAGGTTGGGGTGGTCTTGGACCTGGCCTGGAGATGGCGTAGGTTGAACAGGTTCCCACTGGTTCTGTAGTTTAGTTCCACTCCAGCGGGGAGCTTGTTGACTGTGAAGTGGAGCATGGCAGTGAGAAAGATTAAGAGGGTTGGGGCGATGATGCAGCCCTGTTTGACCCCGGTGCAGACGTGGGTTGGGTCTGTGATGGATCCGTTGATAAGGATCACGGCCTGCATGTCGTCATGGAGGCAGGCGAAGGATGGTGATGAACCTTTGGGGGCATCCGAAACGGAGGAGGATGCTCCATAGACCCTCGCAGTTGACAGTGTCAAAGGCCTTTGTTAGGTTGAAGAAGGCCATGTATAAGGACTGGCGCTGTTCCCTGCATTTTTCCTGTCGCTGTCGTGCTGCAAAAACCATGTCCGTTGTGCCCCGTAGGGGATGAAATCCGTACTGTGACTCCGGTAGGAGCTCCTCGGCCACGGGGAGAAGACGGTTGAGGAGGACTCGTGCGACGATTTTCCCAGTGGCTGATAGCAGGGAGATTCCTCTGTAGTTGCCGCAGTCGGACTTGTCCCCTTTTTTAAAGATGGTCACTGTTATGTATGTATGTAAACCTCACCAAAATGTAAGACTTACCACTAGGGGGCACACCTGTGGGAGACATAAAGGTCACCTGTGAACCCTGGGGCAAGCAGGTATAAAAGGTGATTCACCATGCTGCTTCCCCACTCTGGAGTCTGAATAAAGAGACCAAGGTCACAACTGTTTGAGCTTGCAATACAATCCTGTGGATTTACTCTGAACATAACAAATTGGCAATGAACAACGGATCATGAACTTTCACGCAGTAATGGCTGCCATTGGTATTCTTGAGAGATTTGTTGAGAGTGATGATTGGGAAGCCTTTGTTGAGCATCTCGACCAGTACTTTGTGGCCAACGAATTGGACAAGGCTGAGATGGCGATCAAGCACAGGGCGATTCTCCTCACTGTATGTGGGTCTTCGATATATGGCATCCTCAAAAATTTGCTGACACTGGTCAAACCAACGGACAAGTCTTACACAGAGCTGTATATGCTGGTTAGGGAACACCTCAAGCCAAAGGAGAGCATCCTGATGGTGAGGTATCGCTTTTACACGCACCATTGCTCCGAGGGCCAGAACGTTGCGAGTTTTGTTGCCAACCTAAGACACCTTGCAGGACAGTGCGCATTTGCAGAATCCTTGGGGGAAATGTTGTGGGACTTTTTCGTGCTTGAACTTGGCCATGAGGTCATTCTTCTCTGCAGAATCCCTAGATCTGAGCAAGGCCATCACGATAGCCCAGGCTTTACTATCCACGAGCGATAACACGAAACAGTTATCTTCACAGAATCAAAGTGCACCAGCAAGTACTGTGCATAAAGTAATGTTTTCAGCAGGCAGAACGATACAGGGCAGGGCCCACACGGCTGCAGAGGCCAGACCTAGGCTTAGAGTGACTCAGAGTCCGCTGTGGGGTGTGAATGCGTATCCATTAGCACCATGTTGGTGCTGCGGGGGCAGCCATAGAGCTCATCAATGTAGATTCAAGCCCTATGTGTACAAGGGCTGTGGAACAATGGGGCACCTCCAGCGAATGTGCAAACGATCTCTGATTCACCACCTGGCAGAGTCAGGAGAGGACGACCGATTCAGCGAGGATCACGATGAACGAGCAGGAGAGGCAACTCAACCTGAGGATGAAGAGGAAGTATATGGGATACACACCTTCACCACCAAAAGCCCTCCAATAATGTTAAAAGTTGAACTTAACGGCGTTCAAGCCACAATGGAACTAGACACGGGGGCGAGCAAACAGTTATGAGCAAGAAGGTATTCGAGAGGCTGTGGAACGACGAAGCACAGTGACCCGAGCTGATCCCGATTCAGGCAAAGCTGCGCACCTACACCAAAGAACTGATACCAGTTATTGGTTGTGCGGACATAAGAGTATTCCATGAGGGAGCAGTGCATGTTTTACCACTGTGGATTGTTTCAGGTGATGGACCAACGCTGCTTGGCAGAAGGTGGATGAGGAAGATTCGATGGAACTGGGAAGACCCCTGCGTACCTTCTCCGGCGAACGACGTCTCCATTGCTCAAAGGCTGAGCAAACCCCCACCTTCAGCTGAACCAGGTATCGAAGTGCAGATCCATTTGCGGATCCCCGAGGCACAGGCCGCGCATCACGACCATGAGGAGGTAAAGTTCAACCGAGCAGCAGTACAGGCGCGGTACACACCACCCAAAGCCGACGACCTCTTCGCAACGATGGAAGAGGCTTCAGGTCAACCATACAGAGTGGGACTCCGGCCGAAACAATCCAAATGCATCTCCTCGACGCCAGAGGCCAAATCCCTGGGGAGGAAGATCGCAGCAGTCGGCATCACGGACGAGAGTGCGTCCAGACCACGGGACGAGAGAGCGCCCAGACCACGGGACAAGAGTGCATCCAGACCACGGGACGAAGGTGCGTCCAGACCACTTGAGATCACCGCAACGGAACGGAGGAATGTGTCACCCAGCAAGGAAGCGTTGTTTAGAAAATGTCTAACACTGTGCACTGTAACATGATCCGCCATGGGCCAGGCACTGAGAACATACATACATACATACATACAAATTAGGTGCAGGAGTAGGCTATTCGGCCCTTCATGCCTGCACCACCATTCAATAAGATCATTGCTGATCATTCAACCTCGGTATCCCTTTCTTGCTTTCTCTCCATACCCCTTGATCCCTTTAGCCATCAGGGCCATATCTAACTCCCTCTTGAATATATCTAACGAACTGGCCTCAACAACTTTCTGCGGTAGAGAATTCCACAGGTTAACAACTCTCTGAGTGAAGAAGTTTCTCCTCATCTTGGTCCTAAATGGCTTACCCCTTATCCTTAGACTGTGACCCCTGGTTCTGGACTTCCCCAACATCGGGAACATTCTTCCTGCCTCTAACCTGTCCAATCCCATCAGAATTTTATATGTTTTTCATTCTTCTAAACTCCAGTGAATACAAGCCCGGTCGATCCAGTCTCTCCTCATATGTCAGTGCTGCCATCCCGGGAATCAGAATGGTATTAATGCCCTCAGTTGGCTACCATTGCCCACCACCGGGGTGGAAACAGCGCAGCCTGCAGACCCACTCATGGTCGTGGAAGTGCTAGAAAGCGAGGGGTCAACTGTAACGGCCTCCCCAGCTTAGGACCTGGACCAGCCAGGATCCCACGTTACCGCCTACCAAAGATGAACTGCTAGACGGGATGTTGCAACCTATCCGTCACAGAGACGAAAGACCCATCCCAACGTTGCAAAGTAAGGCAGGGCGGCTACACACAGTTGGTGGCCCGGGGCCCCCATACTACGGCCCAGGGTCCACGGGGACGACTAGGCCTCCCGCCACTACCGGATGTCTCAAGGCCTTTGCGGCCATCCTGGGCTTGCTAGATCTCAGGGTCAGCGACAATAGCCCAGAGCAGGCGGCCCAAATCACTAAACCAAGCACCACGCGTGTCACGGTAGACTCCCTACAGACCCGGCTATCCTGGGTGCTATGCAGTCACCAGACAGAATCACTCAGAACCGAGCCTTTCGTATACCATCAGCAGAGAATGCATCATAATTGCAGGGCCCCTCCACGTGACATCAGAATAAGTGATGTAGACCATGCTCAGGGCCCCAGTTGGGCCGCTAGCACCGCATTAGCCAAGGGGGGGAATGGAGTGTATGTGATGAAAACGGAGCGTTTGATTGTGAAACCATGTACCAGGCAAACACGTAAAGCATTTGGACAAGACCAAACTGCGAACTACAGATAACCAGGAACCACTGTGAAAGGACCTGACCACCAGCGACCCATTAACACAGTCAATCACAAGGATGAACCCACCACGTCAGGACTTCAACCCAGGGATCGACCTGGGGACGCAGGGCGCCAGATCGCCTCAACTTGCAAATAACTCGTACATAAGACTTTGGGGGGGGGGGGGTGATGTTATGTATGTTTGCAAACCTCATCAAAATATAAGACTTGCCACTAGGGGGCACACCTGTGGGAGACCTAAAGGTCACCTGTGCACCCTGGGGCAAACAGGTATAAAAGGTGATTCACCATGCTGCTTCTCCACTCTGGAGTCCGAATAAAGAGACCAATGTCACAACAGTTTGAGCTTGCAATACAGTCCTGTGGACTTACTCTGAACATAACAGTCACAATTACTGCAGCTCTGAGATCCCCCGGCATGCTCTCCTCCCATGTATTCACGCCAGCAGTGCCTCTCCGCCATACTTCAGTGCCTCAGCAGGGATTCCATCCGCACCCGGAGCCTTGTTGTTTTTAAGCTGTCTTATGGCTTTTTCTACCTCATGCAGTGTTGGGGTTTTGCCGAAGTTTTTGCGGGTAGCATGCTGCAGGATCAAGTCGAGATCACTCGAGTCAAAGGCAGAGTCTCTATTGAGGAGATCTTCGAAGTGCTCCTTCCAGTGGGTCCTTGATGAGTGTTTCCCCGTTCTTGGCCAGCAGTGGAGCGGGGCCTTGGGTATTTGGCCATAGGTGGCCTTGACTGCAATGATGAAGCCTGGCACATCATGGCTGTCGGCCAGCTGCTATAATTCCTGTGCTTTCTCCATCCACCACCTGTTCTTTAGGTCCAGGGTTTTTTGTTGGACCTCAGCCTTGGGCTGTCTGTAATGCTGCTTTGCTGCTCCCACATTAGGTTGTTGTTTAAGGCTCAGAAATGCCCTACGCTGGTGATCTATTAGCTCTTGAGTCTTCTGATCATTCTCATTAAACCAGTCCTGGTGTTTCCGAGTGTCTCTTTGCAGGTACTGGTTATGGAGGCCTGGAGGGCAGGCCAAGCACTGTGGGCATTCTGCGCCTTGGGGTCATCAAGGCACACCAGGTTAGCTGTGAGTGCTGGCTGTATAAGGCTCTCTTAGCTGGGTCCTTAAGTGCTCCGGCATTGACTTTTTTGCGGCACTGCTTCTGCTGCCCCCTCCGCTTTGGGGCTATGTTGAAGTCGATGATGGATCGGATTAGGCAGTGGTCCGTCCAGCAGCCGTCGGCTCCTGTCATGGCGCGGGTGATGCGCACATCCTTGTGATCCCTGGCTCGGACGATGAGATAGTCGAGCAGGTGCCAGAGCTTGGAGCGAGGGTGTTGCCACGATGCCTTGTATTTGTCCCTCTGGCGGAACAAGGTGTTGGTGATGACAAGTTCATGCTCTAGGCATTTTGTCAGGAGTAGGGTACCATTGGAGTTGGCTTTCCCTACCCCCTCTCTGCCAATCACGTCACCCCAGAGGACTGTGTCCTTGGTGTTGAAGTCACGAGGAGGATCAGTTTGTCATCTGCGGGGACGCAGGACAGGGATTTTCTGAGGTTGGAGTAAAAACCCTCTTTGGCCTCAACAGTTGCATCGAGTTTTTGATGGCGAAGCCGACTCCGTGGAGGCAATGTCAATATCAAAGCGTCTAAGTTCCCGGGCAACTATGGCGATGCGGCGTTCCGGCCTGTCGCTGTTGGGGGGTTGTCCATGAGAGTCCTGACGTTCCAGGTCCCGAACTTCATGTTAACGGAGTGGAAGATGCCTGTGTGTGAGTTCTTTTAACGTGGGGTGGTCGTTGCACACTGGCTACCATACAGGCTTAGCTGAGCGAGGTCTTGATCCAGTGACAAGGGGGTCCAAGATGACTGGAGACCAGGCACTGCTATATGGGCCTAGTTGTCTACGGTGAGATATTCGCCGCAGGCTCGGTGCTGGGTAGTGCCCTTGGTGGTAGGTGCTCCGAGGCCTGGTTGACGTGGCCCACCAGGGTTCAGGGTGGGAGGGCAGTGGGGATCACAGCCATGGTGCTCACTATGTGTTGGAGGAGGAGAAGAGGCCAGGTCATCCATCACCCCTGTGCTCGCTGACCTACTTTGGCTCCCAGTTCAGCAACGCCTCGATTTTAAAATTCTCATCCTTGTTTGAAAATCTCTCCATGGCCTCATCCCTCCCTATCTCTGTAATCTCCTCCAACTCTATAATCCCCCGAGATCACTGCACTCCACCAATTCTGGCCTCTTGAACATCCTCGATTTTAATCGCTCCACCATTGGCGGTCGTGCCTTCAGCTGCCGAGATCCTAAGCGCTGAAATTCCCTCCCTAAACTTCTCCACCTCTCTTCCTCTCTTTCCTCCTTTAACACACTCCTTAAAAACCTACCTCTTTGACTAAGCTTTTGTTCATCTGCCCTAACATCTCTTTATATCGCACTGTCAAATTTTGTTTTTTGAAAGCACTCCTGTGAAGTGCCTTGGAATGTTTCATTACATTAAGGAAGCTCTATAAATGTAAGTTGTTGTTGAGTGGTTGTAATAGATTTGAGATTTGTTGTCATATAAAAGATCATTCCAAATGGCTATCAGGCCAATAGCAATCAGCAATTACTCTCTCATTTAATTCATCAGCTGGTCCACTACAGGCCTCCCCTATTTATGGCTCAGTGAATGCACTGCTCGCGATGGCATTGAATTTATAGACCAGGAGGGCCCACACTCAGTTGTGAGTGAACTGACATCAGCCACGACAGCAGTGCGGATACTCTAGTTGGCCTTAGCATCTTTGGGATAGGGAGAAGTTAAATAAGAACATAATGGATGCATTTGTTGTGATCTTCCAAAATTCCCTATATTCTAGAACAGTCCCAGCAAACTGGAAGGTAGCAAATGTAATCCCGCTATTCAAGAAAGGAGGGAAAGAGAAAACAGGGAACTACAGGCCAGTTAGTCTGACATCAGTCGTCAGGAAAATGCTGGAATCCATTCATCATCATCATCATCATCATCATCATCATCATCATCATAGGCAGTCCCTCAGAATCGAGGAAGACTTGCTTCCACTCTAAAAATGAGTCCTTAGGTGGCTGAACAGTCCAATACGAGAGCCACAGTCCCTGTCACAGGTGGGACAGATAGTCTTTGTGGGAAAGGGTGGGTGAGACAGGTTTGCCTGCGCTTGATTCCTGCATGCTCTCGGCGATGAGACTCGAGGTGCTCAGCGCCCTCCCGGATGCACTTCCTCCACTTAGGGCGGGCTTTGGCCAGGGACTCCCAGGTGTCAGTGGGGATGTTGCACTTTATCAGGGAGGCTTTGAGGGTGTCCTTGTAATGTTTTCTCGGCCCTCCTTTGGCTCGTTTGCCGTGTAGGAGTTCCGAGTAGAGCGTTTGTTTTGGGAGTCTCGTGTCTGGCATGCGAACAATGTGACCTGCCCAGCGCAGCTGATCAAGTGTGGTCAGTGCTTCAATGCTGGGGATGTTGGCCTGGTCAAGGACGCTAATGTTGATCCTCCCAGGGGATTTGTAGGATCTTGCGGAGACATCGTTGGTGGTATTCCTCCAGCAACTTGACTGTATCTACTGTACATGGTCCATGTCTCTAAGCCATACAGAGAAGTTAAATAAGAACATGGTGGATGCATTTGTTGTGATCTTCCAAAATTCCCTAGATTCCCAGCAGATTGGAAGGTAGCAAATGTAACCCCGCTATTCAAGAAAGGAGGGAGAGAGAAAACAGGGAACTACAGGCCAGTTAGTCTGACATCAGTCGTCGGGAAAATGCTGGAATCCATTATTAAGGAAGTGATAACAGGGCACTTAGAAAATCCTCATATGATTAGGCAGAGTCAACATGGTTTTATGAAAGGGAAATCATGTTTAAAAAATTTATTAGAGTTTTTTAAGGATGAAACTAGCAGGGTAGATAACAGGGAACCAGTGGATGTTGGATCTCCAAAAGGCATTCGAGGTTCCACTCCTGATTCCTGCTAGCTGTATTTGCCTGTGGGCATCAGGTGAGAATGGGTTTAGGCTTTCCTGTGATGCCCCAACCATGGAAAATAGTCTATCACATTCACTGTCTCGGCTTCCACAGAGCTTGTGTAGCCTGATAGAATCACAGCAAATACATTATCTGTGCCTTGGCTTCTCAGGATACTCCATGCATCATTTTCTGTTAAAGCAGCAGAGGGTTAGAGGGGGGAACCCATCAATATAACTAATCTGGTTTACCATTAAAGATGATAAGACTATTGTTTTTCTTTCCTGTACAGATGCAGATTCTTGATAGTGAACTGTCAAGCTGACTGTTTTAGTTTTCCATGAGCTGTATTTGGGATGTTTGATAGTTGTCAATTATGTCCTCTCCTCACCATTATCATCCTCCTCTTCAGTCACAGTGATGGCACTATGATTAACATGCACCTAAAGTGCTTTTAGATTTGGATGATTCAGCTGGGTGGATAAAAAGACAGAATTACATTCATCCACTTGGCAAGTCTTTGAATTACATAAGACATGATATTATCTGTTGTCTGACATTACTGGGCATTATTTAAAGTACAGATGATAAGAGAGTTGAATCAGTTCATGGATGTTTGTGGAACAATATGTTTTCATAACACCTTGGTGAAGGTATAAATATGGCAGCAGCTGAGAATCATACGAAATATATTATAAAAATGTCTCAGCTATAGTTATATTACCTGGAATTGTGGGCATCAGAGATTGCACCATTTGAGCTCTCAAGTGAAAGATGAGTGGATTAGGAACTCTGAAGATCTAGTCCGCTCACCGTCTCCTCCTTAGTTACAGGATCGGTCTAAAACATTTTGCGGATAATTTTAACCTAATGCACCGGACGGGAAACCCACAGGATTGGGTGGAACACTGGTTTTGCACCCCGCCCAATATTGATTTGTGGCATTATGATGCCTCCTATATTTTTACCCAGCCAGGTCTACAATATTTACAAAGGCAGCTTTGGTCCCATATCAATGGGAATCCAGGCACTGAGGAGCACATGGATATAACTTCAAGGGGTGAGAAAGAAGATTGCTTTCTCAGCTTTGAGGCCAGTTCTGGCTAGCTTTCTTTCCTTTATTGTGCTTTTTTCCTCCTGGTGCTGAGATCCTCGCAAGTCTTTGTGCCAATAGTTTTCACGTTGACTTCCCTCAGCACCAGTATTGGGCACAATGGGTCTCCCAATCCGGTGTATCTATTCAGTGGAATCGAAATGAATTGGATTCAACGGCTGCATACACTCTATAATCACACTAAAAATATATTCTGAACTCTTAAGTTAACATAGAAACATAGAAACATAGAAAATAGGTGCAGGAGTAGGCCATTTGGCTCTTCGAGCCTGCACCGCCATTCAATAAGATCATGGCTGATCATTCCCTCAGTACCCCTTTCCTGCTTTCTCTCCATACCCCTTGATCCCCTTAGCCATAAGGGCCATATCTAACTCCCTCTTGAATATTTCCAATGAATTGGCATCAACAACTCTCTGCGGCAGGGAATTCCACAGGTTAACAACTCTCTGAGTGAAGAAGTTTCTCCTCATCTCAGTCCTAAATGGCTTACCCTTTATCCTAAGACTACGTCCCCTTGTTCTGGACTTCCCCAACATTGGGAACATTCTTCCCGCATCTAACCTGTCCAGTCCCATCAGAATCTTATACGTTTCTATGAAATCCCCTCTCATCCTTCTAAACTCCAGTGAATAAAGGCCCACTTGATCCAATCTCTCCTCATATGACAATCCAGCCATCCCTGGAATCAGTCTGGTGAACATTCGCTGCACTCCCTCAATAGCAAGAACGTCCTTCCTCAGATTAGGAGACCAAAACTGTACACAATATTCCAGGTGAGGCCTCACTAAGGCCCTGTACAACTGCAGTAAGACCTACCTGCTCCTATACTCAAATTCCCTATCTATGAAGGCCAAAATAGCATTTGTCTTCTTCACTGCCTGCTGTACCTGCATGCCCAGTTTCAGTGACTGATGAACCATGACACCCAGGTCTCGTTGCACCTCGCCTTTTCCTAATTTGCCGCCATCCAGATAATATTCTGCCTTCATGTTTTTGCCGCCAAAATGGATAACCTCACATTTATCCACATTATACTGCATCTTCCATGCATTTGCCCACTCACCTAATCTGTCCAAGTCACCCTGCAGCCTCTTAGCATCCTCCTCACAGCTCACACCGCCACCCAGTTTAGTGTCATCCGCAAACTTGGAGATATTACACTCAATTCCTTCATCTAAATCGTTAATGTATATTGTAAATAGCTGGGGTCCCAGCACTGAGTCCTGTGGCACTCCACTAGTCACTGCCTGCCATTCTGAAAAGGACCCATTTATCCCGACTCTCTGCTTCCTGTCTGCCAACCAGTTCTCTATCCACGTCAGTACATTACCCCCAATACCATGCGCTTTGATTTTGCACACCAATCTCTTGTGCAGGACCTTGTCAAAAGCCTTTTGAAAGTCCAAATACACCACATCCACTGGTTCTCCCTTGTCCACTCTGCTAGTTACATCCTCAAAAAATTCCAGAAGATTCGTCAAACATGATTTCTCTTTCATAAATCCATGTTGACTTGGTCCGATCCTGTCACTGCTTTCCAAATGCACTGCTATTTCATCCTTAATGATTGATTACAACATTTTCCCCACTACTGATGTCAGGCTAACCAGTCTAAAATTACCCGTTTTCTCTCTCCCTCATTTTTTAAAAAGTGGTGTTACATTAGCTACCCTCCAGTCCATAGGAACTGATCCAGAGTCAATAGACTGTTGGAAAATGATCACCAAGCATCCACTATTTCTAGGGCTACTTCCTTAAGTACTCTGGGATGCAGACTATCAGGCCCCGGGGATTTATCGGCCTTCAATCCCATCAATTTCCCTAACACAATTTCCCACCTAAAAGGATATCCTTCAGTACCTCCTTCTCAGTAGACCTACTGTCCCCAAGTACAATCAGAAGGTTATTTGTGTCTTCCTTTTTGAAGACAGAATCAAAGTATTTGTTCAATTGGTCTGCCATTTCTTTGTGCCCCATTATAAATTCACCTGAATCCGACTGTAAGGGACCTACGTTTGTCTTCACTAATCTTTTTCTCTTCACATATTTATAGAAGCTTTTGCAGTCAGTTTTTATGTTCCCTGCAAGCTTCCACTCGTACTCTATTTTCTCCCTCTTAATTAAACCCTTAGTCTTCCTCTGTTGAATTCTAAATTTCTCCCAGTCCTCAGGTTTGTTGCTTTTTCTAGCCAAATTATATGCCTCTTCCTTAGCTTTAACACTATCCTTAATTTCACTTGTTAGCCATGGTTGTGCCACCTTCCCTGTTTTATTTTTACTTCAGACAATGATGTACAATTGCTGAAGTTAATAACTGTTATATATGATGGCCTCTCTGTGAAGCATTTTTAATAAGGTTAGCAGAAGATTTTCTAACTCTGGTTAAAATGTATTTAATTCAGAATTTAATTCAATGATATATCCTGAATTAAATTTAATAACTCCTAATTGGGTTTTTTACAAAGGACCGTGTGTGTTTGGTCTTAATAAATGGGTCAGTTATTCATGAGATAAATGTGACCAAGTGGCAAAGGATTTTTTCCCAGTTAACCTGTATTCTGTGCATTGTATCATTAGGGCAATGTAACATGTTAAGGATATCAGGAGGTCATGTATGAAATAGTTATTAAGGTTATTTTGATTCTATTTTCTAAAAATTCTTCCCTCTCTCAATACCCGAGTTAAATGCCAGACTTGCTTAGTTCTACCACTGCGCTCGGATGTCGAGAAGAGCCTAAAGATAGCTCTGAAATGCCAACACTGCATGAAATGAGCACATTCATTTTCTGTGTGCATGGGGAGGGGAGGGGGTAGAAGGATGTACAAAAATAGCACCCTCATCAAATCGCAGTGCCACACAACAACAACAACTTGTATTTATATAGCTTCTTTAATGTAGTAAAAATATCTCGCAGCTGTAAGGAAAGAAGATCATATAATGCCTTTTGTAAAATAATTTAAATTATACTGAAGGCATAACTTTAGGTGATAGTCGGCTTTGATGAAAATTTCAGTGAGCAGCTTGGAATATTTGAGAGGGAAAACACTACAGCTGTACTGAATTTACCCATAAAATATCCCTGTGAGAAATAAATGCAAAAAAAAAAGGACTCGTAGGTCAGGTGTAGCACAGACCAGATGTAGTATAAAGATTTCTTTATCCAGCATCAACCATGTGCTTTCAGTGCAATCTCAGGAGATAGCACACCCTCCTGCACCAGTGTGAACGTTTCCACGTTCCCCCATTGACTATTCCTTGGGGCCTTTTTATCTGATGATTGCCTGTTTGGTGCCAAACTGTGGGTATTTTTGCGCTGTGGATCCACAGGGACTGGATTGAGACTGCCAAATCCACACAGGGGCCTAACAACCAACAGAGAGCAGACACTTATCCTGTCAGTCCATTGGACCAATGCCCAGGTTCCAGACGTGAGAGGATAGTATGAACTGCACTGGTTCCCTAGTATAAATATGTCCAAGTGAAGACATTCATTTTATATTAAAATGCTTTGATATCACGAACCTTGAACTAGTTCATGTGGCCTGGTGCCAAAATACCACTTAAGTATTTTTTATTTAAAAGGCATCATGTGATCTTCTTTCCTTATTGACCAGTTATAAAATGATTTTCTTCCCCCTCCCCCACCATCACACTTAGCTATTGAGATACTGAGGAGACCCAGTGAACTGCTGTTGAACTGAAGAATAAATTTGAAGGGGGAGTTTAAAGAAAAGAAGCATTCGACTGCCTATTGGGCAAGCTGAACAACAGCAGTCTGTTCAGGAGTCCGAAATGAATTGTCAATGAGAGCACAGGACTGTGTAGCAACTGGGAAACTCAGACTTTCTTCCAAGCTATTCTTCAGGAATCGGGACGAAGAACAATTAGGCTATGTTCTTAAATTAACAGCTTAATAAAACAGTTCCTTATATGGAAGAATATAGAGTTTCCCTATCAATGTCATTTTATATTCAAATGAGACTAAAGTCATAGTATTCAAAGAACAGACACTTCCTGTTGCCAAAAAAAACTCCTTGGTTATATTGGGATAGAGGCTTGCACTGTTACTAATGCCATCATTGAATACACAGGGGCAAATTGTTTTCAGATCACTTGTCTTTAAGGGTAGAAATATATAAAGTGAGACAATAACATACAGAAAGCTTAAGTAGAATCATAGAATGTGCCTGTGCCGGTTCTTTGGTAGAGCTATCCAATTAATTCCACTCCCCATAGCCCTGTAATTTTGTTCAAGTATTTAAACAGTTCTCTTTTGAAAGTTACTGTTGAACCTGCTTCCACAAAACTTTCAGGCAGTGCGTTCCAGATCACAACAACTCGCTGTATAAAAAATTTTTTCCTCGTGTTGCCTCTGGTTCTTTTGCCAATCACCTTCAATCTGTGTCCTTTGGTTCCTGGCCCTTCTGCCACTGGAAACAGTTACTCTTTATTTACTCCATCAAAACCCTTCGTGATTTTGAACGCCTCGATCACATCTCTTAGACTTCTCTGCTCTAAGGAGAACAACTCCAGCTTCTTCAGTCTCTTCATATGACCGAAGTCTCTCATCCATTGGACCATTCCAGTGAACTCTATTATTATGTCCGAAGTTGCACTCTTTCAAAGTCCAAGGAACTGAGGAAGGGGGAGCTTGATCAGGTGATCCACCTCCTGGATATTTTTGCTCTGCAGACTATAATGGGACCGCAGGGAAGCTTGGATCACTGGACCTCTCACTGCCTTTGTTGGGATTCATAGACACAAGCTCCTCTGTTGATGTGACAAGATATTTTGCTGTTCCTTTCCCCTTATCCTCTTTGGTCTTCCTGTGTCACGGGCCAATCACTCACCAAAAGTTCAAGCAGGTTGCCCACTCCTGCCAGTGTTGTTTGCTAATCGGCTACTCGGATACGGTGCAGGAGCTGCCTGGAGTGTTCGCCCTCTCATTTTACCTTCAATCCTGTAGAAACACACATGCTGTCTCCTTACAATGGCACGGTTGAGATCAGGAACGCACCATAGGGTGAGATGTTAGGAAACACTTCTTTACTCAAAGGGTGGTAGAAGTGTGGATCTCCCTCCCACAAAAAGAGGTACATTTTTATTAATTTCAATAATTTAATCATTTAAATCTGAGATCGATAGTATTTTTCTAGACAAGGGTATTAAGGTATATGGAGCAAGGGAGATGGATGGAGTTACGAAGCAGATCAGCATGATCTTATTGAATGGCAGAAGATAGGCTCGAGGGGCTGAATGCCCTACTCCTGTTTCATGTTCCTCAGAGTTGCTCAGTTATTATGTGCAGCAAAATGCTAAATATATCTGTGGAGACTTCCTCTGTTCACAGTTTTTAGCAAAATTGTTATTACATTTTAAAACAACAGGCTTCCAATGTCACTAAAAATCCCCCAGAGAGGAAATCTTAAAGTCATTTCTGATGCCGCTACAAATAGTGGAATTCTTGTCCCACATGTGGAACTGGAGTTAGCATCCAATGTCCAACTCTGTCTGTGCTATAAAAATATTTAAAATCATTATACATAAGTTATAGATGGTTACTTTTATTGAAAGATGAGGTGCTGTTCCTCGAGCTTCCGTTGAACTTCATCAGAACAGGCGAGGAGGTCGAGGATAGAGAGCCCAGAGTGGGAGTGGAGTGGAGAATTAAAATGGCAAGTGACGGAAGTTCAGGTCATGCTTGTGGACTGAACGGAGGTGCTCCACAAAGCGGTCACCCAATCTGCGTTTGGTCTCCCCAATGTAGAGGAGACCGCATTGTGAGCAGCGAATACAGTATACTAAATTGAAAGAAGTACAAGTAAATCACCGTTTCGCCTGGAAGGAGTGTTTGGGGCCCTGGATGATGGGAAGGGAGGAGGTAAAAGGGCAGGTGTTGCATCTCCTGCGCTTGCACACAGCAAGATACTGTGGGAAGGGGAGGGGGTATTGGAGGTAATTGAGGAGTGGACCAGTGTGTCACAGAGGGAATGATCCCTTCAGAATGCTGAATGGTGAGGGGAATGGAAGATGAGTTTGGTGATTGAATCACACTGGAGGTGGCGGAAACGGCGGAGGATGATCCTTTGAATGTGGAGCCTGGTGGGGTGGAAGGTGAGGACAAGGGAAATCCTATCGTGGTTCTTGGAAGGAGGGGAAGGAGTAAGGGCAGAAGTGCAGGAAATGGAACAAAAACGGCCGAGGGCCCTGTCAACCACAGTGGAGGGGAATCCTTAGTTGAGGAAGAAGGAAAGTTAAAGATAGTATTATCTTAATGGAAGAGGTTTATAATGTTGCCAAGCCTGAGGATTGGGATGATTTTAGAATTCAGCAAAGGATGACCAAGAAATTGATAAAAGAGAGAGAGTAAGCTAGCAAGAGACATGAAAATAGATTGTAAAAGCTTTAATAAATATGTAAAAAGGAAGAGATTAGTGAAAGTAAATGTGGGTCCCTAACAGGAAGAGACAGGAAAAATCATAATGGGGAATAAGGAAATGAAAGAGCCATTAAACAAATACTTTGTATCTGTCTTCATGGAAGAAGACACAAAAAACATTCTGGAAATACATTTGGCCCCGGAGTGTCGGCAATGGCAGCGGTGAGGTGTTCTGGGCGGGCAGTCAGCCTCCAGCGCCCCACAGCAATCCTCGGGTCAGGTTTTGCAGCAGCACAGAGCAGCACCGCCCGGAAGAGTTGCACTGGTGTGCAATGCCCCTGGTTGTGACACCGGTGCGAGTTTTGACTTCAGTTCGACCCATGCGCCCCGCAGTGAACGCCTGGGAAATCAGGCAATCCAACAATACTGACTGCAGAGAGTTAAGTAATGGACTTCTAAGGCACGTGTAATTGTTTTTTCTTTTAATTTTTTTTGCGATTTATGTTGCGGTGGCGTGGGCAATGTTTTGAGGATATTTTGTGGGGTTTTTTTCCAGGTTTTTTAAATCTCCCCAGGCGTCTCTCAGAACACTCCCGACCTAGTTCTTTAGCTTGGGTTTTTTCCATGCTGGCACCCAAGAGAGGTGCACAATGCCTCCCTTAGCACTGCGCCCCTGGCTCAGGGCCCAGCTGCCCAATTTTACTTACTGACACTCCAGTGCCGCGCTGAGGGAATGCTGCACTTTCGGAGGTGCCGTCTTTCGGATGAGACGTTAAAGTGCTTTAAGACATCTGGTGGTCATGAAAGGTGTTATATAAATGTAAGTATTTTTCTCTCTAATGAAGACAAGAGCCTAAAAATGACTGTTGGAGCTAACCGCAGGTTAACTGAGTGTTGCTTATGCTTTTTGATCATTACAAAGCACATTTGTTAACCCATAACTTTAGTTTTTTTATGGCAGTGCAATAAATGTCTGCTTTAAGGCCCAAGAGGAGGTCACAGAAAGGGTCTATGCAGGACACACATCACCTGGCAGCATATTAGGCATGTCTGTTCTGCAATTTAGCAGCATACAATAAACAGGGGGAAATATTGTGTATCACCACATTCGAGCTCATCCAACACTCTGCTGCCCATATCCTAACTCGCACCAATTCCCATTCATCCATCACCACGGTGCTCGATGCTCTACCATTGGTGGTCGTGTTACCGGTCCCACAATGCCTCAATTTTAAAATCACAATCTTGTGTTCAACTTCCTCTGTGGCCTCGCCCTTCCCTATCTCAGTAACCTCCTCCAGCCCTACAACCCTCCGAGATCTCTGAGCTCCTCCAATTCTGGCCTCTACGCATCTCTGATTTTCATTCATCTACCATTGGTGGCCATGCCTTCAGCTGCCAAGGCCCTAAGCTCTGGAATTCCCTCCCTAAACCTAAATGTCTCTCTACCTCTCGCTCTTCATTTATGACGCTCTTTAAAACCTACCTCACCTGTCCTAATATCTCTTTATGTGGCTCAGTGTCAAACTTTGTCTGGTGACGCTCCTGTGAAGTGCCTTGGGATGTTTCTACTATGTTAAAGGTGCTATATAAATGCAAGTTGTTGTTGTTGACATTGCTGCTCTGTAACCCGCAAAGCTCAGGTATCCTACTTAACTCCAGATTCTTTAGAAAAAATTAAGATAAAATAATAATGTTATAGTTCCAGATATGATTGTATCAGTGGATAGTTGCACTGTTCTCTGCATATAAACATGGCAAACTGTCTTGTAAAATGATGTATTGTGGCAATGTAGGTGAATAGTCTTCTAATAGTTTGCTGTTTGCAACCAAATGGCAAAATGTGTATATCATTCCTTTAGAGTGGTATTAAGCAGAAACAAAATAATCTAAACTGATAAAAGTTCTACTCAAGTGTTGAACCATCCAAGGTAGGAAAAAAGAGTCAATCTACTTTGTTAATGAGCTGAAATAATCATAAATTGTTCCATGGCTGTCTTTGCATCAATGGAGCCTCAGGACCTGTCCATTACTTCATTATATCAACACAGTCGTTAATGTTTAATCTAGGGCATGTTTCTTGTAGAGAAGATAATCACTTTCTCAGTAATGCTCTATCCTCATTTATAACAAGGTTTTCTAAACGACTGCCTGCTCTTCTCATACTGAAATTGCACTTACATTAAATTTGAGTTTCAATGTGAAAAGTATTGTGAATACTGGATGTAATTAACTCATATTTCAGAAACAGGCTCAAACACTTGGCTTTCGTTATTCCCATAAATTCTACTCTATCTCCAAACAGCTTCCTATTATATACCAGTTGTTCCCCACTGCAGTACTCTTCAAAATATTAGTGAAGCGGATGGGAGAAATCTGAGTGTTTACAAGATGGATAATTCACTGATACATCAACATATTCCATTAATACTTCAATATATATTTTGACAGAGAGAGGTATTGATTCATGCGGCTAGATGTTAATGTCTGCTGAAGTATCCTTGGGTGGAACTACTTTTCTATTAATGGCAGCAGTAAATCTTTCTCCACATGGAGAGACTTCACTGGCATCAAACTTTTAATACTTGGTGTTCTTGGTACAAACACTTCATGTTCAAGTATTTCTGGAGACGTTAAAATGAGGTCAGTCATTTTAGTTCATTATTATTCTGTCCGACATACAGCCCAATCTCAACTATAATGTCCTGTTCTGATGTCCTCTAGACTTTCTGCAGCAAGGAATGGGCCTTTTTAAAAGTGAGACACAAAGAACAGACAATGATTAATTGCCAAGACAATCCAAATGGTGGATTGATGTATTTATCAGAAGTGCCTGGCTCCACGAAGGTTAACTGGATATGGGTCCAACTTCAGATTAGTCTCAGTATGTAAGAATTAGAACTTCAGCTACAACTAATTGCATTTATTATACAGAACCACTTCAGTAATATGATGATAGGCGTCAGTGCCTTTTTTTATATTATGGGGTGGATTCAATAGCACCAGAGCAGCCGAAAAATCAACTGTACATGCACTGACCTCTGCCCAATGGCATGGAGGAAGTGCTTGCATTGCTGCTTCCACAGAAGCATGAAAAAACATTTCGGCTGGTGGACCTGGTAGTCTCCAGAGGCAGCAATGACTTCCCATTTATTTCGCAGTTTGTAGCCATCATAGGCAGTCCCTCGTACTGAGGATGACTTGCTTCCATGCCAAAAAGGGATGAGTTCATAGGTGCTTCAATGAAGGACCTAATATTCCAGGTCCAGAGCTACATGTTGAAGGGTGGAAGATGCCTGTGCGTGGATTTTTTAATATGTGGTGGCCGTTGCACACCAGCCACCAGCCAAGCTGTGGCCAACAGCAGCACTGCATGGTAAACACACCACAAGCTTAAAAGAAAATATTGAATACCAACCTTAAAATACAGTGGGGGTGAAATTGAAAGTGGGCGGGATGCAAAACACGTGGAATTGCTTTTGTCGACAATTTCCCTCCCTAATCTTCTATACTTCTCTACGTCTCTCTCCTCCTTTAAGATGCTCCTTAAAACCTACCTTTTTGACTAAGTTTTTGGTCACCTGTCTGTCATATCTTCGGAGAGCACACAACCTGTAAGATGGCTGCAGGTTCTGGAATCAGCTGATCAGGTGATCTGCTCTTTATTAACAGCACTAGCTGCAGTAACACAGGCGTCCACAGTGTGGAGCTACAGACATTACATTTCTCCCTCCTTAATGAAGAAGTTATTATAACAAACAATCATCATACATAACTTGCATGGTTATACATAACAAAGGATATGGGCTTATTTTGCCATATTTACAAATCAAGCTTAACCACTTGTTTTCTGTTTCAAAGAGGATATCTTCACTCTCGAACAGAACCTTGCAAACATGGTGTTGAATTTAAACTCATTCAAGGTTGATCCTGAGGGAAGTTTTCCTCCAAGGGATGCCCTTGATTTCTATTTGAACTCTCTCTAACTTCAGACTGTTTGTTTTCCTGACTCGGACTCAATCTTAAATTCTGACTTTCTCTTGGATTTGTTTCCAGTATATTGGATGTAGGATATGCTACTGGTATATCAAAACTATCTGATGAGTCAGGACTAATTGAATCACTCCCACTCTCAACTACTTCCATGTCTGTGGGTAAAATATGATCAATGTGAACAAACCTAACCTGTCCATTATCAAACATCTTTACCAAATATGTGCGAGGACCACATATCTTCACCACTCTTCCTGGTAACCACTTTACCCATTTATGGTGATGGTTTTTCACTCTCACCTTCTGATTTAATTTCACACTTCTCTCTTTTACTCTACCTCTATCATGATTCTCTTTCTGTCTTAATTGTATCTCTTCTACGGACTGTGTTAAGTTTGGTTTTAACAACGAGAATCTGGTTCGTGGCTGTCGTTTGAGAAAAAACACTGGTGGTGTTCTACCAGTAGTTGTGTGAGTATTACGATACGTTATTAGAAAATTAGCCAATTTGTGGTCTAATGACAACTGTCATTTTTTTGGATTTGGATCCAACATTTGTTTGATGAGGGCACGTTTTACAATTTGTACAGTGCGCTCTGCTGCATCATTCAAAGCAGGGTAGTACGGTGGGACCTTGGTATATTTCACACCATTTTTACTCGTGAGCTGTTCAAATTCTTCTGAATGAAATTGTGGTCCATTATCCGAAACAATTTCTTCTGGGGGGCCAAATGAAGAAAATAATCTTTGCAAAATGTCTAATGTTTTACTTGTTGTTATTTTCCACATTGGAAACATGTCAACCCATTTCGAATGGCTATCAATCACAATGAATAGTTGTTGTTCTTCTAGTTCAGCAAAATCAATATGTAGCCTTTGCCACACCCTGGGAGGCCATTTCCATAGCTGTAATGGTACTGGTGGTGGTTGCTTGCTTACCGATTGACATGTCGTACACTGACTTACGATGTACTCTATATCTTTATCAAGACCTGACCACCATAAGTAACTGCGTGCAAAACTCTTGGTCAAGCACAATCCCAGGTGCTGGTCATGGAGGTCTCCTAATAATTTGGACCTGAATTTATTTGGTATAACCACTCTTGCATCCCACATGATACAATGTTTATCGACTGATAATTAATTCCTACGAATGAAGAATGGATGAATATCTTTGTCTGTTATCTGGTTTGACCATCCATTTGCAATATAATCATACACCTTTGACATAACTGGGTCACGTTTGGTTGCTCTACCAATCTCTTCAGCTGTGACTGGCAATTCATCAATGTATGAAAAATAGAACACCTCTTCCCTATCGGGTGTAACTTATGATGGGAAAGGCAATCTAGACATAGCATCAGCATTACTGTGATCAGCTGATCATCTGTATTCAATATCATATGTATATGCTGACAAAATCAAAGCCCATCTCTGCATTCGGGCTGCAGCTAATATTGGAACTGGGGACTTTGGATGGAGGATTGCTGTTAGGGGCTTATGGTCCGTAACGAGAGTAAACTTATGACCATACAAGTATTTGTGCAATTTCTTGACCCCAAAAATTAATGCCAAAGCTTCCCTTTCGATTTGCGCATAATTACTCTCACTGGCACTGAGAGTGTGTAAAGCAAAAGCAATTGGTCTTTCCTCCCCACTCCGTAATACAAGACAAATTACTGCTCCAACTCCATACGGAGAGGCATCACATGCTAGCTTGATCTCCTGAGATATGTCATAGTGAACTAACATGGTGCTCTCTACCAAGTTGCTTTTACACTCCTTGAATGCTGTATCGCATTCTTTTGACCACTTCCAATGGACCTGTTTTTCCAAAAGTTCATTCAGTGGATGTAATACTGTAGCCAAATTTGGTAGGAACTTCCCATAGTTCAAAAGACCCAAAAATGATTGAAGTTCAGTGACATTCTTGAGAGTGTGTGCATTACTGATTGCATCCAGTTTTTCCTTGGTTGGATGTAAACCATCTTTGTCTACTCTGTATCCTAAGTACTCCACTGAGTTTTGAAATAACTCACACTTGTGAGCAGACACTTGTACTCTGTGCTTCTCTAGCCGTTTGAGGACTTCATTCAATATGTTATGAATTTGCTGATTTGGTGCTGAAATTAGTATGTCATCTAAATAACATACTATCCCTTCAATACTTTGCAAAATCTGGTTCATTACTCCTTGGAATATGGCAAGGGCGGAAGACACTCCAAATGGTAGCCTATTAAATTGGTATAGGCCTGGATGGCTATTTATAGTCAAGCATGACTTGGATTCCTCATCTACTTCAAGCTGTAAGTAGGCATTCGTAAGATCCAACTTTGAGAAAATCTGACCCCCTGTCAGTGTTGTGAACAAATCTTCTATATTTGGCAATGTATTGGGAGCATTACCCTCTAGAATAAGGTTTGCAGTTACTTTATAATCACCACACAATCTTACCTTACCATCAGACTTAGGTACAACAACAATGGGTGTAGCCCAATTACATCGATCTATCTTACAAATAATGTTCTCAGTCTTTAGTCTTTTGAGTTCTTGCTCAACTTTCTCCTTGAGTGCATATGATACGGAATGTGGCTTGTAGTAAACCGATCTAGCGTCCTTCTGTACACTGACACTCGCCTTGAAGCCTTGGATCGGATTGCCCATTTTGCAGAACACCTTTGGATAATTCTTGATGACATCATCCTTTGACGCAAATCTCGTTTCGACATGAAAAATATCACTCCAATCCAGCTTCAGTGATCCCAACCAATTTCTTCCTAGTAAGGCAGGCTTGTCTCCTGCCACTACTATTAGAGGCAAGCTCTGAACTTGATCCTTGTATTTCACCGGTATGGTGATATGACCTACCACCGGGATGTTCTCTTCCGAGTAGCCTCGCAGCTCTATCTTGGCTTTCTCCAATGGGAAATCCCGCAATTTGTCGAGGTATAGCGACTCCGGTACTACACTCATGGATGCACCAGTATCGATTTCCATGGGTATCACTTCCTGCAACATCTTTGTGGATTATGTTACTTTTTGAATCGCTGTCCGTTAACCTGATGACATTTAACTCTAATATCCCCTTGTCCTGTGATTGTTCTTCCATGCTATGTAGTCTCTGTGGATTTCTGCTCATAGCTTTGAAAGCTGGTTTACCCTTCAGTTGGCATGCCTTCGCAAGATGCCCAGTTTTCCTGCAGATGAAACACTCTGCCTTCGCACATGGACAACTTCGAGCAATGTGTTGTCCCAGGCACCGATAGCAGGATGTCAACGCTCTGTTCCCATTTCCAGTTTCTGAGATTTTGGGGCCCCACAGCCTTTTACTTTGAACCTGCAGCCATCTTACAGGTTGTGTGTTGTGTGTTCTCCGAAGATATGACATTTGGTGTCGAGAATGGGATGTAATCGGATAATACAAAGCTGAAATTTTTGTTGGTGAAGGATTCAGCCAGCTTACAGAGAGACTTTGAGAGCTTCTCTGTTTTTGAAAACAGCTACAAATCCGAGGTAAATTACGAGCTCACTTGGTTAAACTGCCAGAGTTAAAATGGCTGCTCCTTTGAGAGTTATAGGGCATTTGGGGGCATTTCAACGCGACTGTGAAAGTTTCAGAGCATATGTGGATCGGCTAGAAATGTTTTTCACTGCAAATAATATCAACGAAACCCCCGGTAATGAAGACAATAACCAGGCGGTGTTGAAAAGAAAAAGAGCTATATTCTTAACTGAGGCCGGACCCGAGTTGTATGAAACGCTGATTAATTTGCTTGTGCCTGACATGCAAAAGGATACAACGCTGAAACAGATTCTAACTAAGTTCATTACAGCCCCGTTCCGTTAGAAATTGCTGAAAGTTATCGTTTGGGAATACAAAATTAGAAGGCCGAAGAAAATATCAATGAGGACATTATAGCATTAAAAAAGCTATCTAGTCACTGTAATTTCGGAAACTTTCAGAACCGAGCATTGTGAGACCGCTTTGCTTGTGGGATGAAAAATGATGCGATCAGAAGAAAGTTATTGACGATACCTAACTTAACTTTTGATTTAGCTTGTCAAACTAGGTCGATGAGCATGGCCAACCAATATTCCCAAGAATTTCATACTAATTCAGTCATCAGACAACCGAGGTGAATCACCTGGAGGTAAGTTTTTGGTCACCTGTCCAAATATCTCCTTATTTGGCTCAGTGTCAAATTTTGTTTGATTACTATGTTAAAGGCGCTATATAAATGTAAGTTGTTGTTGTTAAAGGCCATGCCCGATATTCAGTTCTATTGAAGGCAACGGGACTGACTACAGGGCGGAGCGTGTAACAGGCGACCAATGTGATACCGTTTGATACCTGCCCATGTCCAATTTTACAACCCAAAGTACCTCAGGCTTTCAGGACCATGCGTGTATCATTTGGGGACTGGTGTGTATCACTCTGTTGCTGAAGAAGTAACTATCTATATAAAAGCACTTTGTAATTTAATGATACGGTCTAGAGTGCTGTGTTTCTCAGCACGCAGTGTTGGTATTCCATGGACAATCTTAAGGATCACGTTGTATTTATAAATGTTAAAATGAAACAGAAAGCATTCAGCTGGGTGTTACATAGGTGTCAGCCACTGAGCCAAGGACTTCAGAGGACAAAATTTTTGAGACGGTGTCACTACCCGAGAGCTGATTTCAACACCGGACGTTAGGTGCAGCCTCAAAGCCCTAAATTCAGCTTTTATGGCCAAAGATGAGAGAGCAGCGATAAAAAGTGGTGTTACACCCTCATCCTTGGGCAGGAGCTCAGGAGGCCGACTGAATTTTGCATCCAGAGGCTGCCGCCTTGCTAGAAAACAAAAGGGGTGGTGTTAGCCAGCACAGCGTTGCCTCTTGGTGCCTCTGCCAAAGAGCTGACTCCATTTAGGTCGAGGCTTTGACACCGCTTACTGACGATGGTAGGCATTTGCCACCCATTAGCCACCATGCGGTAACGAGCGGCGTACAAAACCCAATTTTGACCCCTGAGTGTTTTAAGCAACTGTCAAAGAGTGAGCCAATAACGTGTTACAAGGATATAAACAGGTACTGCACCACTGAATTGTAAAGCATAGATCCACAACCATGATTTCCTTGTCTCTGCTTTATTGTCCAGTGTCATACTGGACAGTTTAGGGGACCCATAAGAGAGAGTCAACTTAGAATTCTCTTTCCATTGTCTCATTAAAGAGCAGCATTACTAATGGTCGAGGAGCAGTTTGACCTCCTGCCCCCTATTTTGTTGACGAGAGAAAGGTGCATGGGCACAAGGGGACAAATGAGTCATTTTCTGGTTGGCAAACAGTAATTAGTGGGGTGCCGCAGGGATCGGTGCTGGGACCACAACTATTTACAATCTATATTAATGACGGATACAGGGACCGAGTGTAATGTAGCCAAGTTTGCTGATGATACAAAGATGGGTGGGAAAGCAAATTGTGAGGAGGACACAAGAAATCAGCAAAGGGATATAGACAGGCTATTGTGGGAAAAAATTTGGCAGATGGAGTATAATGTGGGAAAATGTGAGGTTATCCACTTTGGCAGAAAAAACAGAAAAGCAAATTATAATTTAAATGGAGAAAAATTGCAAAGTGCTGCAGTACAGAGAGACCTGGAGGTCTTTGTGCATGAAACACAAAAAGTTAGTATGCAGATACAGCAAGTAATCAGGAAGGCAAATGGAATGTTGGCCTTTATTGTAAGAGAGATGGAGTACAAAAACAGAGAAGTCCTGTTACAACTGTACAGGGTTTTGGTGAGGCCACACCTAGAATACTGCGTACAGTTTTGGTCTCCGTATTTAAGGAAGGATATACTTGCATTGGAGATTGTTCAGAGAAAGTTCAGTAGGTTGATTCCGGAGATGAGGGGGTTGACTTATGAAGATAGGTTGAGTAGGTTGGACCTATACTCATTGGCGTTCAGAAGAATGAGAGGTGATCTTATCGAAACATATAAGATAATGAGAGGACTCGACAAGGTGGATGCAGAGAGGATATTTCCACTCATAGGGGAAACTAAAAATAGGGAACATAGTCTCAGAATAAGGGGCTGCCCATTTAAAACTGAGATGAGGAGGAATTTCTTCTCTCAGAGGGTTGTAAATATATAGAATTCTCTGCCCCAGAGATCTGTGGAGACTGGGTCACTGAATATATTTAAGGCGGAGATAGACAGACTTTTGAGCGATAAGGAAATAAAGAGTTATGGAGAATGTCATGTATGTAGACCATGTATATTAACTGTATAGTCACATAAGGTGTGCCACCAGAGAGCACTGCGGTGGGAGACCTGAGGGTCACCTGCATAGGTGTGCAGGACCCAGTATAAAAGGCTGCCCACCATGCTTGTGCCTCACTCTGGAGTTACAATAAATGGGACTAAGGTCACAACAGCTCAAGTACAATACTAGACCTCGTGGAGTCATTTATAAGAATATTAAAGACATAACAACTGGCGACGAGATTACGAACTTTCAAGTATAAATGACTAACGTTGGTGTATCAGAAAAGTTCTCAGAGGGTGAAGATTTGGAAGCCTTTATGGAGCAGCTCGACCAATATCTTGTAACAAACGACCTGGTAGGCGATGATCTGGCCACGCTGGCACATAAGCGCAGAGGTATCCTGTTGACCAGTTGTGGGCCGCGGTCTACGGCCTCGCAGGGACTTGCTTGCACCAGAGAAACCAATGACCAAGTCATACGAGGAGCTGAAAGTGCTAATTCAGGACCAATTCAAACCAAAGGAGAGCATCCTCACAGCCAGGCACCGATTTTATACACACCGCCGCTCCAAGGGCCAGGAAATCGCAAAGTACGCTGCCAACCTCAGGAGGCTGGCAGGACCGTGTGAATTCAGTGCATCCCTCGCCAATGCATTGCGGGACGTGTTCGTAATTGGCATCGGTCATGAGGTCCTTCTTCACAGGCTACTGTCTGCCGAAACCACCGTCACTCTGCAGAAGGCCATTAGCATCAGCCAGGCGTTCATGACCTCAAGCTGCAGCTCCAAGCAGATGATGACTCACTCTCAGGACTCAATCCCGGCAAGTACTGTAAATAGAATGGCGCCTTTCACAGGCAGAACTGGTGAATGTGAATTTGCCCAGGGCTGAGCGTACAGGACCCCGATTCCTTTAACTCAGAGTCCGCCGAAGGGTGCAAACGTAAGTCGAGTAGCACCATGCTGCCATTGTGGCGATAATCACAGGGCTCATCAATGTCGGTTCAGAGACTATGTGTGCAAAGGCTGCAGCACAAAGGGCCACCTCCAGCGAACGTGAAAAAGAGCTGTGATTCACCACATGGAAGAGGAGTCAGCAGATGGCTGTGAATCCAGCGCGGATTACGAGGAGATGGCTAGAGAGGCAGCTCAGTCCCAGGACAAAATGTATGGAGTATATACCTGCATCACAGATTGTCCTCCAGTGATAATGTAAGTCAAGATAAATGGCGTTCCAATCTTCATGGAAGTGGACACGGGGGCGAGTCAGTCAGTAATGAACCAGGAAACCTTTGAGAGGCTATGGAAGGAACTGCTATCAGTTGTTGGTAGTGCGGATGTAAGTGTATCCCATGATGGCACAGTGCACAATTTACCATTGTGGATTGTTTCAGGTGATGGACCAACGCTACTTGGAAGAAGATGGATGAGGAAGGTTCATTGGAACTGGGAAGACTTCTTCCCTCCAGCGATCGACGTCCCCTGTGCTCAGAGGCAGAGCAAGCCCCCACCTTCAGTTGGACCAGGCACCGGAGAGCAGATCCGCGCAGCTCCCGAGGCACAGACCGCTCATCACGACTGCGCGGCGATGATCCGGCTGAGACGACCTGAACGCACCTTCCCGGTTTCAGTGACAGGACTCCTGGGGTGGAAGATTGTATCCGAGGGCGCCTTCCCAGCTTCAGTGGCAGAATCCCTGGGAAAGAAGATCGCGGCAGTCGACATCATGGACAGGGAAAAGATGGCGTCCAAACCACGAGGTGCAGCGCTAATGGAGCAACAACACGTGGTTCCACGCAAGGAAGACGATTGGGGTAAAAGTAATAAGGCCAGTTTAAAGGAGGCCAGCAACCCGTCATTTTTGAATGAACTGCTTGAAATTGGTAACCAATGTAAAAGTCCAGCTGTAATGAGCAAAATGTTGTTGAGCGATGTCGGGTGCAAATTGCAATCAATCAATGTAGCGGGCGAACACCTAACGGTCGTATACAGATCCAGTGGGCTACCCAATGCTGTAGCCTGCGTCCCCGGGACCAGAACGATGTATCATAAAGTGTCCCCACAGCTGACAGAAGTAGACAAGCCGCAGAGCAAACGATCCCCGGACAGCAGAGGCACCGGTAGCGATAACCTGCCTCAGATCAGTTTAACATTGCAGGCAATCGATGGCATGAACCGCCATGGGCCAGAAACAGTAAACTGCGCCTATGCTCACAGTCGGTTACTGTCGCCCATCACCCGGGCGGAAAAGGCACAGCCCACAAACCCACTTGCCACCACAGCAATGCACAAGAGCCAAGGGTCACCCGCAACGGCTCCTCCGAACGGGACCCGGACCAGCCAGGATCCAAAACTAGAGAATGCTCACAACGGTGCCCTCAAGGAAAGTGAGTCAGCAGTCCCCTGCGAACTACTAGACAAGTTGAGGCAGCCCCACCGTCGCTTAGACGAAACGCTCACTCGCTCAGACCGCTTCCCAGGGAGCAACAGCGACACTGTGCAAACAAAAAGGACAGGGAGGTCACAGACACATCAGCTGTCTTTGGGCCTGCCCGACACTAGGAGTAACGGCAAGAGCCTTGAGCTCCGGCAACTCGAGCAAAATGAGTTCATCTCGCCCACAGACCCACTAGCATGGGGCACTGCGCCGCCACCAGATGACCCGGATCTCATCCGACCGTGCTGGAACTAGACTGTCCTTGTGTACCTGTACTGATATACCTGTACTGATCATGTAAATGTACCACACAAAAAGAAACACCACTGTAATCCACCCAACAAATGTACCAAGATGTAAATGTAAAACCCATGTGATGAACTTGAATGTAACTTGCATGTAACGGGCCATTAGCATGATCTCTGTGTGGGGGGGAGAATGGAGTAGTCATGGACTCACAACCAGAAACTACTGGGACCTCCACTGGCCACAAATCTCACTACCAATCCACCCAAGCTAGAAGTGACCCTCCAATGGTCAACCAGGAAGAGCAAAGCCCAGGTCACTGTCAATGTACGAGTCAATTTGCATTAAAGACTTGGGGGAAAGTAATGTCATGTATGTAGACCATGTATACTAACTGTATAGTCACATCAGGTGTGCCAGCAGAGGGCACTGCAGTGGGAGACCTGAGGTCACCTGCAGGGCCCAGTATAAAAGGCTGCCCACCATGCTTGTGCCTCACTCTGGAGTTAGAATAAATGGGACTAAGGTCACAACAGCTCAAGTACAATACTAGACCTCATGGAGTCATTCATAAGCGTATTAAAGACATAACAGGGAACGGGAAGGGAAGTGGAGCTGAGTCTATGATCAGATCAGCCATGATCTTATTGAATGGCGGAGCAGGCTCGAGGGGCCAAATGGCCTACTCCTGCTCCTATTTCTTATGTTCTTATGGGACAAAAGGATGGAGATAAACAACTAAAAATGAGTGCAAGGGAGAGAAGAGATTAAGGTAACACACTGACCTGTTTCACACTGACATATTTTACACATTTTGTACTTCTGCCTTTTGAACACTAGGATGCCATTTCTGTATTTCACAAACAATCCTAACTATTGTGATTTTATAATGCTCCATTAATGAACTTTACTTAATTCTTTTAACATTCTTCATTCGCTGGATTTAATTGAGAACCAACTACAAAACCTCTCTTAGTTAGCAGATTGCATCGAATGTAGAGCAAAAGAAGCCAGAGTTTGAGAAGGATCTGACCTACCCAACTCCTTGGGGCTGAAATTGATGGCCTCACTGCCCACTGCCGCTGACTGCCGCCGACTGCCGCCCACTGCCGACAACATTCCTCCTCGAGTTGCGCCCAGTGCCAATTTCGATTTGGGCTGGAGCAGGCAGGAGGGGAAAACCACCAGGAATCGCCCGCTAATGTCAGCGGCGGCCGAGTGGCACAACTGACCTCCCGCCCACCGAGATGCCAGATTCATGCGGGCGGGAGTCAGCGCCAGAACGGGGGTGGACCACAGCGAGGAGGCTGGTCTATCCCGGACAGTGAGTATGAAGAGCTGAAAAAAAAGATTATTAAACAATTTAACATTTTTTTCTTTACAGCGACTTACCTTGATGGGGGTCCTCTGAAGGTCTTCCAATGTTTTTTTTGATGCTTTTTATTTGCAGCGCTTTGACCCTCCGTGGGCCCGACTCCATCCTCAGCGGCACTTGGGCAGCAAGCGCCTTTGCCACCGAAAATGAGAGCTCCCGCCCGCTGCCGCCCAGATTGACGGCGTAAGTCTCTCTTTTGCTGCCAGCTGCCCTTTTCTAGGATCTTTTTTCCAAAAACCCCACCCAGAATACCGCCAGGTATCTCGGCAGCCATCGGCGGTCCTTTGGGCAGCCCTTGCCCTTCAGCAATTTTGGCCCCATAATCTTTTACATTTAGCGATATGCAAATGAGTTTCAGCAGAAACCTGAGGCAAGAAAAACACTTATCAAAACTTGTGCAGTTTTGAGTGCAATTTGCGCCCAGATTGCCAACGTACTATAGGATTTTACTCAATCTCCTGAAGAATGTAACCCTTCACACAGAAATTTCTCCTGTGCCCCCCAAAGGTAAACAAGCTGGCCAAGAATTTCCACTTTGGTTGCAATTGGCTTCTGTGTGAGTGATTACATCCTTCAGGAGATTGAGTAGAATCCTTTAGTATGTTCTATTTTAATTATTACATAGGATATACTGCACCGAAACAGGCCATTCGGCCCAACCAGTCCATGCTGGCATTCATGCTCCATTTGCGCCGCCTCCCGTCTTTCCCGTCTTTCCTTATCTAAATCTATCAGCATAACCCTCTATTCCCCTCTCCCTCATATGCTTGTCTAGCCTCCCCTTAAATGCATCTATACTATTCGCTTCAACCACTCCCTGTGGTAGCGAGTTCCACATTCTCACCACTCTTTGGGTAAAGACGTTTCTTCTGAATTCCCTATTGGATTTCTTGGTGACTAACTTATATCGATGGCCTCTAGTTATGCTCTTCCCCACAAGTGGAAACATTTTCTCTGTATCCACTCTATCAAAACCTTTCATAATTTTAAAGACCTCTATTAGGTCACCCCTCATCCTTCTTTTTTCAAGAGAAAAGAGACCCAGCCTGTTCATCCTTTTCTGATATGTATACCCTTGTATTTCTGGTATCATCCTTGTAAATCTTGTCTGCACCCTCTCCAGTGCCCCTATATCCTTTTTATAATATGGTGACTATACATAGTACTCTAAGTGTGGTCTAGCCAAGGTTTGACCACACTATAATTCCCTGGACATGTTCTACCCACCTTCTTCAATATAGGTATCACGGAAGCTATCCTCCAGTCCTCTGGCACTACACCTTTTTCTAACGAATTATAAAATATTCGTTGCGGTTTGGGTTTAAAGAACACTAGCAGGGTAGTAAAGTGGACTCAACATTTCAACATTGCGTTACCTTTCTTATGACTAGGTTATGCTGTTAAAGTCTTCCAACTAAAAACAGATTATTTTGTCATTATCACATTTCTGATTGTGGGAGCTTGCTGTGCACAAACTGGCTGCCGCGTTTCCTACATTACAACAGTGACCACACTTCAAGTGTACTTCATTGCCTGTAAAGCGCTTTGGGAAATCCTGAGGTCGTGAAAGCCACGATATAAATCACATCTTTCTTTTTCTTTTCATTGTAGCCCTTTAATTTGATGAGCATATGAATGAAGTAAACATATTGAGATAATTGCTGAAATAGGTTAAGCTAGTAGAAAAACTAACTCAACAGTTAGCTTTTGTAGCTTGAATTGACAGCTTGAGTTCCTGTTTTTGCTGCTAACCTATTATGGCGTCAGAGCAATGAACTGACAGTGAGGGAAAAGGGATTTATTTAAATGATTGTACACATGCACAAGCAGATTAGGTAGTTACAGACATTGGTTGCAGCCAACTCTCTAGACAATAATGAAAATTTCAGTTCATTCAGAAGTAGCTAATTTGGTCCTGACATCATCATCATCATCATCATCATCATCATCATAGACAGTTCCTTGAAATCAACTTGCTTCCACTCTAAAAGTGAGTTCTCAGGTGGCTGTACAGTCCAATACAGGAATTACAGTCACTGTCACAGGTGGGACAGACAGTCGTTGAAGGAAGGAAAGGGTGGGTGGGGAGTCTGGTTTGCCGCACGCTCCTTCCGTTGTCTGCGCTTGATTCCTGCGTGCTCTCGGCGACGAGACTCGAGGTGCTCAGTGCCCTCCCGGATGCTCTTCCTCCACTTAGGGTGGTATTGGGCCGGGGATTCCCAGGTACTGGTGGGGATGTTGCATTTTATCAAGGAGGCTTTGAGGGTGTCCTTGAAACGTTTCCTCTGCCCACCTGAGGCTCACTTGCCGTGTAGGAGTTCCGAGTAGAGCGCTTAATTTGGGAGTCTTGTGTCGGGCGTGTAGACAATGTGGCCCGCCCAACGGAGCTGGCCAAGTGTGATCAGCTCGACCAGGTCCTGACAGCTGGTTCGGGGTCAGCATCTAATTAGGGCTGCCAGCGTGTGTGTGAACTCCTAAATCCCCAGTGAGCAAGTCTTGCTCAGCTGAATGTAGAACCATGATGAAATCAAAGGCCCACCATGATCAGAAAAAGCCTGCAAATGGCCATTGTGCTAGTAGCTGCAGTACTAATGTAGATTTATGCAGGGCCAGGAGGAGCACAGTAAACAAAAAACCTTTTGTGGCCACGTTCTGAATAGCCTCCAATGGTCCCTCAATGGCTGGTGCCAATAGGCCAAGCAGCATGAGGGCCATCAGCAGCAGCAGAATTGTACACCACTGCAATCTGTAACCTTATGGCCCGGCATATCTCTCACTCTAACATTACCATCAAGCCAGGAGATCAGCCCTAGTTCAATGATGAGTGCAGAGGATCATGCCACGAGCAGTACCAGGCATACCTAAAAATGAGGTGCTAACCTGGGGAAGCTGCAACACAGGACTACATGCATGCTGGGAAGCAGCAGCAGCATGGTATAGACAGAGCAAAGTGATCCCACAATCAAGGGATCAGATCAAAGTTCTGCAGTCCTGCCACATCCAGTCGTGAATGGTGGTGGACAATTAAACAACTAACAGGAGGAGGAGGCTCCGTAAATATCCCCATCCCCAATGAAGACGGAGCCCAGCAGGTGAGTGCAAAAGACAAGGTTGAAGCATTTGCCACCATCTTCAGCCAGCCGTACCAAGTGGATGATCCATATCGGTCTCTTCCTGAGGTCCCCACCATCACAGAAGCCAGTTTTCAAACAATTCGATTCACTCCACGTAACATCGAGAAACGGCTGAGCGCACTGGATGCAGCAAAGGCTATGGGCCCTGACAACATTCCAGCTGTCGTGATGAAGACTTGCGTTCCAGAACTAGCCACGCCTCTAGCCAAGCTGTTCCAGTACAGCTCCAACACTGGCATCCATCCAACAATGTGGAAAACTGCCCAGTTATGTCTTTCCACAAAAATCCAATCTGGCCAATTACTGCCCCATCATCTACTCTCAACGATTAGCAAAGTGATGGAAGGTGTCATCGACAGTGCTATCAAGCTCACCAATAACCTGCTCACCGATGCTCAGTTTGAGTTCCGTCAAGACCACTCAGTTGCAGACCTCATTATGACCTTGGTCCAAACATGAATCAAAGAGCTGAATTCCAAAGGTGAGGTGAGAGTGACTGCCCTTGACATCAAGGCAGCATTTGACCAAGTGTGATATCAAGGAGTCCTAGTAAAACTGAAGTAAATGGGAATCAGGGGGAAAACTCTCCACTGGCTGGAGACATACTGAGCACAAAGGAAGATGGTTATAGTGGTTGGAGGTCAATCATCACAGCACCAGGACATCACTGCAGGAGTTCCTCAGGGCAGTGCCGTCGGCACAACCATATTCAGCTGCTTCATCAATAACCTTCCCTCCATCATAAGGTCAGAAGTGGGGATGTTCACTGCTGATTGCACAGTGTTCAGTTCCATTTGCAACTCCCCAGATAATGAAGCAGTCCATGCCCACATGCAGCAAGACCTGGACAACATTCAGGCTTGGGCTGATAAGTGGCAAGTAACATTCATGCCACACAAGTGCCAGGCAATGACTAGTCTCCAACAAGTCAGAGTCTAACACCTCCCCTTGACATTCAATGGCATTACCATCGCCGAATCCCCCACCATCAACATCCTGGGGGTCACCTTTGACCAGAAACTTAACTGGACCTGGCACATAAATAGCTACAAAAGTAGGTCAGAGGCTGGGTATTCTGCAGCGAGTGTTTCACCTCCTGACTCCCAAAAGCCTTTCCACCATCTACAAGGCACAAGTCAGGAGGGTGATGGAATACTCTTTAAACATACACAAGAAGCTCAACAACATCCAGGACAAATCAGCCGCTTGATTGGCACCCCATCCGCCACCTTAAACATTCACTCTCTCCACCACCGGCTCACCGTGGCTGCAGTGTGTACTATCTATAAGGTGCACTGTAGTAACTTGCCAAGGCTTCTTCGGCAGCACCTCCGAAACCCACAATCTCTACCATCCATAAGGACAAGGGCAGCAGGCGCATGGGAACACCATCACCTGCAAGTTCCCCTCCAAGTTACACATCATCCTGACTTGGAAATATATCATCACTCCTTCATCGACGTTGGGTCAAAATTGTGGAACTCCCTCCCAAACAGCACTGTGGGAGTACCTTCACCACATGGACTACAGTAGTTGAAGAAGGCAGCTCACCACCACTTTCGCAAGGGAAATTACAGATTGGCAATAAATGCTGACCTTGCCAGCGATGCCCACATCCCATGAATGAATTTTTTTAAAGCATGGTGTACGCTCTGTTATTTGGTACACGAATATGGCGCCAGCGCCCAACAACCGGGATAGGACCCTGATTGAAATATTTTAATAAGGTTTTCTCCCGTTGCGGGCGGGAATGGTAGCTGTCCATTTCGAAACCTTCCCCCGATAGCCAAGTCGGGCAGCTAATGGGCAGCTAATGGACAGCTAATGGGCAGCCAATTATTTTTTTCAATTTTCAACTGCTTACCGCCACTTTTTCCAGTGGAAACGGAGTGAGCAGCTGTTGGAAAATTCGTCCCCGCCCCATGCTTCATCAACCTTCGTTTAAACTTGGACTAGAAATGCAAATGATGCCGAATAGACTCAGTAAAAAAATCAATGGGAGAAACGGTGCAAGAAAGTATCATTTCATTTTTTTGCAAATGAACAGAAAATGGCGGCTGTAAGCTGATGGATCGGGGTAAAGCAGTGGAGCACCAATGCGTGTTCTCACAGGTCTCCATGATGCTGTGCATGGTGAGTACCCAAGCTCAGCTATGCCACAGGTGCAGGCATCGAGTGCAAGCTTTGTATTGTTAACCAAAGGGAGGGAGGGAAGGAGAGAATACCAGAAGATGTCTGGGCTCACTCAGAGCAGGAAATGTTTTACACCTCGCCGATTCACTTGTCAATGGACTTCAATGGAAAAGGAAATCGGGTGGGGTGTAAAACGGGCTGCCGATTGGCTGTCGGCTATTTTGTACTACCAACAAGGACCAATTCCACCCCCTTCCTTCCCAATGCTCAAGTAGAACTGAGGGAGATCTAGGAGCAGATTGCTATCCTACCCCTGCTGCCAGGGAAAATTGAATAATTTTAAAAGGGAAAACTATTCCTTACTTGGCTTGGAAACAAAATTTATGTCATGAATTATTTTCAATGGCTATTATAGGCAGTCCCTCGGAATCGAGGAAGACTTGCTTTCACTCCTGAAATGAGTTCTTTGGTGGCTGAACAGTCCAATACGAGAGCCACAGACCCTGTCACAGGTGGGACAGACATTCATTGAGGGAAGAGGTGGATGGGACTGGTTGTCTGCACACTCCTTCCGCTGCCTGCACGTGTCCTCTTCACGCTCTCGGTGTTGAGATTCAAAGTGCTCAATGCCCCCTCCCAGATGCACTTTCTCCACCTAGGGCAGTCTTTGGCCAGGGACTCCCAGGTGTCAGTGGTGATGTCACACTTTATCAGAGAGGCTTTGAGGATGTCCGTTTCCGTTGCCCACCTTTGGCTCATTTGCCTTGAAGGAGTTCCGCATAGAGCATTTGTTTAGGGAGTTTTGTGCTTGGCATCCAAACTGTGGCCTGCCCAGCGAAGCTGATCAAGTGTGGTCAGTGCTTCAATGCTGGGAATGTTAGCCTGGACGAGGACACTGATGTTGGTGCGCCTGTCCTCCCAGGGGATTTGCAGGATCTTGCGGAGACATCATTGGTGATATATCTCCAGCGACTTGAGGTGTCTTCTGTACATCATCCATGCCTGTGATCCATACAGGAGGGCGGGTATTACTACAGCCCTGTAGACCATGAGCTTTGTGGTAGATTTGAGGGCCTGGTCTTCGAACACTCTTTTCCTCAGGCGGCCAAAGGCTGCACTGGTGCACTGGAGGTGATGTTGAATCTCCGCATCAATGTCTGCTTTTGTTGATAAGAGGCTCCCGAGGTATGGGAAATGGTCCACGTTATCGAGGGCAGCGCCGTGAATCTTGATGACTGGGGGGCAGTAGTGTGCGGTGAGGACAGGCTGGTGGAAGACCTTTGTCTTACGGATGTTAAGCGTAAGGCCCATGCTTTCATATGCCTCGGTGAATACAGCGACTATATCCTGGAGTTCAGCCTCAGAATGTGCGCAGACGCAGGCGTCGTCCGCATACTGTAGCTCAACGACAGAGGTTGGGGTGATCTTGGACCTGGCCTGGAGGTGGCGTAGGTTAAGTAGTTTAGCTCCACTCCAGCGGGGAGCTTGTTGACTGTGAGGTGGAGCATGGCAGCGAGGAAGATTGAGAAGAGTATTGGAGCGATGACGCAGCCCTGTTTGACCCCGGTCCGGATGTGGATTGGGTCTGTGATGGATCTGTTGGTAAGGATCACGACCTGCATGTTGGCGTGGAGCAGACGAAGGATATTGACAAACCTTTGGGGGCATCCGAAACGGTTGACAGTGTCAAAGGCCTTTGTAAGATCGAAAAAGGCCATGTATAAGGGCTAACGCAGCTCCCTGCATTTTTCCTGCAGCTGACGCGCTGCAAAGATCATGTCCGTTCAATGGCAGGCACACAGTGACTGAAAAATTTTAGGAACAACTTGCCTATTTCTGACCCAGGAGACATTAAGGGTTTAAAGCATAACATGCCATGGAATGGAAACCAATCACCTAAGTACTGCACTAACCAGAAATGCAATAAATGGCACCCAGCTGTTACTACCTAGCCTGCTAGTTATAATTCAACCAAAGTAAGAAGCCCATCCCAATGGAACTGATGCTCATCTAACAACATGACCACTGTATACCTAATTTGATGATTATCAATAAGGAAATAAGTCCTGCTTTTCATCAACCTACAGCTTTATTACTCAATGGCGTGCCTGCCTCATCTACGCAGACTGCAACCTGACCAATGTCCTCTGGGCAGAATTAGCATCACATCCCTCGCCGCACATTTAGTTTTCTTCCTGACATCCATGATAATGAATTAACATGAAAATTATTCATATGCAAGATCTACTTTCCTTGTGTGGCCCCAGGCTGATATTTGTGTTCACACTCCCTCTCTGGCAAAGTAATGCATTCAGAAATAGACAGAGTAGAACGTTCTGTAGTCCTCAAAATGAATCAGATGAATGTAAATTAGAATTGTCCTGCTTTAACTTTCAGGGGTTACATAAGGGTTCATGGAGGAGTAAGGCATTGGCATTTGTGCAGATAGGCAGAAACAACAATTCTTGCTACACTGACAGAAAAGAACAATGTGTGTTTATATACAGGTGCAGCGTTGAAAACCCGGAGTTCTGCAATCCGGAATGTTCCAAAATCCAGACTCCGGACCGATCGGTGGCAGGGTCATCCGGAATCCAGATCCTCTGATCTCAGGGCTCCGCCGCTGCCTGAGCTCGGGCCTCGCCTCGCCGCCCCTCGCCTCGCCACCGCTCGCCTTGCTGCCATTGCCCTTACCTCGGGGCCTCCTCGCCAGCCCGCCCGAACACCTCCTTGGCAGCGAGGCCTGCCTGAACACCTCCTCCACGGCGGGGCCTGCCTGAACACCTCCTCCATGGCGGGGCCTGCCTGAACACCTCCTCCACGGCGGGGCCCGCCCGAACACCTCCTTGGCAGCGGGGCCTGCCTGAACACCTCCTCCATGGCAGGGCCCGCCCGAACACCTCCTTGGCAGCGGGGCCTGCCTGAACACCTCCTCCATGGCAGGGCCCGCCCGAACACCTCCTTGGCAGCGGGGCCTGCCTGAACACCTCCTCCATGGCAGGGCCCGCCCGAACACTTCCTTGGCGGTGGGGCCCCATCGACGGAACCGGTGGCCCAAACAGCTTCTCGGTGGGCACACACCCCCCCTCCCCCCCTCCCCCCTCACTTTCTGACGTTCCAAAATCCGGAAGTACCCGAACCTGGGCTTGGGTGTTTCCGGATTCGTGATGTCAGAAAGATGATCGAAAGTCCGGAAAAGCCCGGAATCCAGAATGGCCTCGGTCCCGAGTGTGCCGGTTTCTCAACGCTGCACCTGTAGTGTCTTTCACAATGTCCCAAAGCACTTTACTGCCAATTAAGTCCTTTTGAAGTGTAATGTGGTAATGTAGGAAACACAGTAACCAATTTGCGCACAGCAAGCACCCACAAGCAGCAATGTAATAAAGACCACATAATCATTTTTTTTGTTGATATTGGTTGAGGGATAAATATCGGCCAGGACACCCAGGAGAACTCCCCTGCTCTTCTTCAAAATAGTGCCATGGGATCTTTTATGCCTATCTGAGAGGACATGTCTAATGTCTAATATCTCGGTTTAACACCTCATCCAAAAGACAGCACCTCCGATAGTGCAGCACTCCTTCAGTACTGTTCAGAAGTACCAGCCTAGATTTTGTGCTCAGATTGCTGGAGTGGGACTTAAACCCACAACCTACAGAGATGAGAGTGCTACTCACTGAGCCATTGCTGATACTGTGCAGCCACACCATGAAACATCTCCTCTGAAGACTGAATGTTTGACTTTTCTATTGAGGTTTTAGTTATACACTTGATATTGGTTAACAGGAATGAGATTAATGGATCCACTGGGGGGGGGAGCGGGGGAATTTTGACACCTTTCCCCGCACCCCCCCCCGCCCCCAAAACGGGGTTTGGGTCGGGAGGGATGTGAAAATTTTAAAAGTCTGAAACCGATCATAACTTGCGCACTTCTAGGCAGGATGGGAGGGCAGGCAACCAGCCCACTCCCAGGATGCAGGTTTGCTATTTACATATTATAATGAGCCTGAGATTTTATCTCTCTTCCAGCTTTAACGCTGGCCAGCTGGGTTTCCTGGGCCTCTGGAAACCCAGCACCTAAAGGGAGGTGAGGATGGCTATGTGGATGAGGAAAGTGCTTTTGCAACACTGCTTGTGGGCCAGGATCAGGTGTATTTCTCCCCAACCCTACCAAGCTAATCTACTCCAGTGTCAGCCTAGGCTTAGTGGGTAACAATCTCACCTCCGAATCAGAAGGTTGTGGGTTCAAGTCCCACTCGAAACACTATTGCACAACATTCCAGTGCAGTGCTGAGGGAGAGCTGCTCTGTCGGAGGTGTCGTCTTTCAAATGAGAAGATAAACCGAGGCCCCGTCTGCTCTCTCAGGTGGACGTAAAAGATCCCATGGCACTATTTCAAAGAAGAGCAGGGAGTTCTCCCCGGTGTCCTGGCCAATGTTTATCCCTCAATCAACATAACAAAAGCAGATTATCTGGTCATTATCACATTGCTGTTTGTGGGAGCTTGCTGTGTGCAAATTGACTGCCGCGTTTCCCACATTACAACAGTGGCTACGCTTTAGAAAAAGAACTTAATTGGCTGTAAAGCGCTTTGAGACATCCGGTGGTCGTGAAAGGCGCTATGAAAATGTAAATGTTTCTTTTTTTCTTTACTTATCCCCTCCTCCCAAGAATGGATCCTACCCCTAAGATCGCTGACTCCTCCCCCGTTCCAGGATTGTTAACTCCGCCCACCAGATTCACCGACATCCCACCTCTTCACCCCAAGATTGTCGCCCCCACTTCCAAAATCGCTGACTCCGCCCCCCAGATTTGCCAACATCTCACCTCTCTACCCCCCAGGATCGCAGAACACCCCAGGATTGGGCTATCTCCCCCACCCCAGACTATCTCTGCCCCCAGGATCAGACCCCCAGGACCTGCGAATCGTCTCCAAGATCGCCAACTTCCCTTCCACTCCATGGATTGCCTACCCACAGCCCCTCCCAGGATCGGACCTCCAGCCCGAATGTTCAGAGCATCCGGGCCCACCCCCCCACCCCACTCTCCCCCCCCCTCCACCCCACCTCCCAGCGCCCCCCCCCCCCCCCCCACCCTCACGTGATCACAAGCAGCAGGCTCTCTATCTGATCCTCTGGATCGCTCCTTATCTGAGCCTGGCAAGCAGGCTGGCTTCCGAGCGGGGAACCTGCTGAAAAATAAAGATTAATGCTGTGGAGTCAAAACACGACATCCAGGGTTTCCCAGCACATCTCCTCCCCGCTCGGAAAATCCGCCCCCGTCAAGATCAGGACCATCAATTCAAACAATAATTAGTAGCCTTGGGACAAACTCATTACAAATGTATTCCTTATTGTCGTGTTCCACTTAAAGGAGAATAATTCATAGAATAGCAGAAGACGCAGTTTAGTGAATTCATGAGAAATAGTGTCGCTCCCAGAGAGATGAGACTGATGGTGTATTATTGCAATACAGATATTGGGATGAGGCCCATTTTGAAGCTAATTTGCCTTTTAAGGTCTAGAATACTCTATCATAGAGGCAGAGACAAACTTGTGTATTAAGTTAGAGGTCAAAGTATAACAGAGAATTCTATAGTAAGAGAGTTTTTATATGGTTTCTTAATTAGACAACAAGCAAAGAGCCCTGTGAGGGTTTGAGTATAGCAGTATTCTACTGACAGATTCATTCATGCCATACAGCAAAAAAAGCAATTGCAAGTTGAATACATTAATATAATTTTACCAATTTTCCAGTCTTAATAAAATGCTTAGCTCAACATTTAAAAAACATGAGTAAAAATGACATGTTACCTGCTACAAAACACACTTTCAAATAAATTATAACAACTACTTATATTTACGGAGCGCCTTTAACGTAGGAAAATGTTCCAGGAGGCTTTACAGAGACATAATCGGACAAAGTGGATGTCGAGACAAAGAGGGGGATATTAGTTGGGGGTGGTCTAAAGCTTGATCAAAAGGTGGCTTTAAGGAGAGCATTAAAGGAGGCAAAGTAATTGAAGATACAGAGGGGTTTCGGGAGGGAATTCAGAGTGTGGAGCCAAGATGGCTGAAGACACGGTCACCCTATGAAGTTCTGATTGAAGGAGAACATCTACCTAGTACATGGTACTGTTGGGTACCTTACATTATCAGATTTGCCAGAGCCATTGAGTTGACCAATATAAGCATGAAGATTACATAGGCTATATGGCACAGAAACAGGCCATTCAGCCCAATCAGTCCATGCCGGTGTTAATGCTCCACTCGAGCCTCCTCCCATCTTTCCTTATCTAAATCTATCAGCATAACCCTCTATTCCCTTCTCCCTCATATGCCTATCTAGCCTTCCCTTAAATGCATCTATAGTTTTCACTTCAACTACTCCCTGTGGTAGTGAGTTCCATATTCTCACCACTCTTTGGGTAAAGAAGTTTCTTCTGAATTCCCTATTGGGTTTCTTGGTAACTATCTTATATTGATGGCCTCTAGTTATGCTCTTCCCCACAAGTGGAAACATTCTCTCTGTATCCACTCTATCAAAACCTTTCATAATTTTAAAGATCTTTATTAGCTCACCCTTTTCAAGAGAAAAGAGACCAATCTTTTCATCCTTTCCTGCTATATATATTTTTATTTTTATTTTTTTTAAATTTAAATTCGTAGCCAATCTTTCCAATTCTTTGTCAAATCACAAACGCCAGAGGTCACCTTGCACACATCAAGGATCACTCTGCGCCAATGCTCTTAGCCAAAAGGCCGAGAGCCACTGCACCGTTCCTGGAAGTACTGCAATACCAGGTTCGTGCCATGGAGGTGGATGGGTCAGGCCCCCCACACACCTCCGTGGAGGTGGATGGGTCAAGCCACCCCACCCACCTCCTATTTCCAAAAAGCATAGGAGAACCACCTTCCTGATCCAGGGAGAACCACTTTGGGGTCATGGTTACTCCCCTGTCAGGTCAGTTACGCATGATCTTAGCCAAAAGGCCGAGAAGCTATATATATATATAAACCTTCGCATTTCTGGTATCATTCTTGTAAATCTTCTCTGCACCCTCTCCACTGCCTCCATATCCTTTTTATAATATGGCGACCAGAACTGTACACAGTGCTCTAAGTGTGATCTAACCAAAGTTCGATGAAGGTTTAGCATAACTTCCTTACTTTTCAATTCTATACCTCTAGAAATAAACACTAGTGCTTGGTTTGCTTTCTTTATGGCTTTGCTAACCTGTGTCGCAACTTTTAGTGATTTGTGTATTTGTATCCGAGATCCCTTTGTTCCTCTACCCCACCTAGACTCGCACCCTCCAAGTATTAAATGACTTCCCTATTCTTCCTACCAAAATGTAATACCTCATATTTATCTGTGTTGAACTTCATTTGGCAATTATATGCCCTTTCTGCAAGTTTATTAATGTCCTCCTCCATATTGACTATCCCCCCTCAATTTTGCAATCACACAATCTCTCTGACCATGGTGGTTTGAAAAGAATATTGCTGTTTATGACCTTACTGGAAAGACTTTTGTTAATAATTTCACATCCATATTAATGAATCATAGAATCATACAGCACAGAAGGAGGCCTGTGTGGCTCTTTGCAAGAGCTGTACAATTAGTCCCACTCTCCTGCTCTTTTCCCATAGCCCTGCAAATGTTTCTTTTTCTAGTATATAGCCATAGTATATTGGTCTAAAACTTGTAGTTTTGAGGGATATTATTTCTCTCAAGTGACAAAGAAACTGAACCTTTGTGAAATGAGTCAGGCATGTTGTCAGTTTCTGAGCCATGAATCCTCGGAGGCCTACTGCCTGAATTGTTTATATAATCCATTCCACTGACGATGCCCCATTTTTTACCAAAACAAAATTGGACGGACTCTGCTGAGGTTATTGGTGTTTTTAGGCAGGTTTGAATGCAGCTGGGATAGCGTTAACATGCATATTTTATTAAAACAAATGAATCATGTAGCTAACCCCTAGAGGTTGTTTCTCCCAAAGCACTGAATGTTAAAAAAATGTGATAGATTGAACAGCAGATTTATCTCATTTAAAATGACAATCTCCTGGTCTCCTGGATGGAATACTGAGGGAATGACTGCCTGTGATTGATTTCATTTCAGCTGCTGACTGAAAACTTAATCACTTTCTTCAGTTTAACAACTTTCTCACTGCCCACTATTAATTCAGTTCTTGCCAGACTCTGACTGTAATTGAAATTTGGCCTTTGAAAGAGAAACATGTTTCTCCTTAACAGCTGAGGTTGTAAACATCTAATTTGTTTAACCTTCCAACTCCAAACCTATTTTATTCTTACTTCTGCCCAGAACTTTCTTGTTCCTTTGGCCTCGTGCATCCCTCCTGCCCACCCTGCTCCCCCATCCCCATTCCATTCCCTCCTCCCCATCCTGCTCCCCCATCCCCATTCCATTCCCTCCTCCCCACCCCATTCCCCTCTGCCCACCCCACTCCTCCTCCCCACCCCACTGTTTCCACAGAGTGGGATATGCAACCCTTGTACTGGTGCATTAATATACTATGGCATGGAAAGATAGGGTACTCTACACGAGGATCAAGTAAGAATTCCTCTGTTGCTGTGTGAACGCTTATCTTTTTTTAATATAAATTTATTTTATTGGGGTCTCAAGAATATATATTTGCATTCTACAAAGCAAGAAAAAAAGGAAAAAAGAATTCAGAAGGATTCAAAGTGCTTTACATCCACCTCATTTCCCACATCATTTGCCTGGTCATCAATTTACTCCTTTAACCCAAAGGGCCCTCTCCTTGTACTGAAGGTGCAAAGTAGTTCCTTTGTACTGCTGTAACAACCAGGCTCCTGTATGTGATGTTGGAGCTCTGTCGGCCCATGGAGACTAGCATGCAATGCCAAATTCAATCCAAACTCAGGGAGGGCAGGCACATGGGATTAGGACACTGCTGGTGTGGAAGATAAACACCAGCACAGACTGGTTGGGCCGAAGAGCCTGTTTCCATGCTCCCATTTCTATGGTCATAATTCCTGAGACATGAATGAACAAAATAGTCAATCGTGAAGTGCCTTTACAGAAGATGATCTGCCCTCCCTTTCAACTGAGGAATGAGGCAGGAAGGGTGATATCAGAGAAGGGCAAAAAAAAATCTAAAAATGAGAGGGTTACAATTAAGCTAATTTCGTAACAAATGCCTGTGATTTTGCAAAGAATGTTGCACAGCTCATCGGTTTGTATTTATTCAACCAAACGTTGAGCTGGGAAAATTACTCTCTATCCATAGGTAGCCAACCACAGTGTATCCATGCTGATTTGCAAAGTAATTTTGATGCCTGGTTCCGATGTAATTTATACCTTGTTAGCTCCATTGGCAATCATAAAGCTGATACATCTGTTTGTGGATCAGTAAAATTAAATTACTTTCGTCCCCACAAATGCTGTATCAAAATGTTTTTTATTGTGTATCTCCTCATAATCTGCTTTGCCTCTCAAAAAATCTAATAGTCATGTTAAAAGTATATTATATTGTTCATTAATTACAAAATGGTTTTTAATCCAATGATAGGGTTAGATGAAGAGGGATGGGAGGAGGCTCTTGTGGAGCATAAACACCGGCACGGACCTGTTGAGCTGAATGGCCTGTTTCTGTATTATGCAATTCTACATTAAAAAAAAAATCCCATAAAGTGTTATGAAGTGTAAATTTAAATCTTAATGGAGGGATCCTAGTTGCTCATGAGAAGAACATACTGTAAGATGATTTAGCAATTTAAACAAAAATATTCTCAGGAATATTGATATGCTGCAGCAGTTGCTGTAAGAGCCATTAAGCTTAAATTCTGGTTAAGTTAAACATTCTGCATTTTAATGAGGTGTTAACATATCTACCCATAAAGAGCTACAATGCACCTGTGCACATTTCTCTACATGTCATGGTGCCCATAATTGCGATTGGCAAAGGCCATAATGTCTCACCTTCATGGGTGTGTTAGTGGATCAACTTAAACCTTTGGGAAATCATGGGCACACTGCCCATTTATTTCCTGTCCATTCATTTTAGAAGGAACGAAAGAACTTGCATTTATATAGTACATTTCACAACCTCAGGATGTCCCAAAGTGCTTTATGGCTAACTAACAGAAAACAGAAAGTTGGAATAAATGGGTCATTTTCTGGTTGGCAGTGACTAGTGGGGTGCCGCAGAGATCAGTACTGGGGCCTCAACTATTTACAATCTATATTAATGACCTGGATGAAGGAACCAAGTGTAATGTAGCCAAGTTTACTGGTGATACAAAAATGGGTGGGAGAGCAAATTGTAAGGAGTATACAAGAAATCTGCAAAGGGATATAGACAGGCAAAGTGAGTGGGCAAAAATTTGGCAGATGGAGTTTAATGTGGGAAAATATGAGGTTTGGCTGAAAAATAGAAAAGCAAATTATAATTTAAATGGAGATAAATTGCGCTGTGCTGCAGTACAGAGGGACCTGGGGGTCCTTGTGCATGAAACACAAAAAGTTAGTATGCAGGTACAGCAAGTAATCAGGAAGGCAAATGGAATGTTGGCCTTTATTGCAAGGGGGATGGAGTATAAAAGCAGAGACGTCCTGCTACAACTGTACAGGGTATTGGTGAGGCCACACCTGGAGTACTGTGTACAGTTTTGGTCTTCGTATTTAAGGAAGGATATGCTTGCATTGGAGGCTTTTCAGAGAAGGTTCACTAGGTTGATTCCGGAGATGAAGGGGTTGACTTATGAAGATAGGTTGAGTAGGTTGGGCCTATACTGATTGGAATGAGAGGTGATCTTATCGAAACATATAAGATAATGAGAGGGCTCGAGAAGGTGGATGCAGAGAGGATATTTCCACTCGTAGGGAAAACTTAAGCTAGGGGACATAGAAACATAGAAACATAGAAAACAGGAGCAGTAGTAAGCCATTCGGCCCTTCGAGTCTGCACCGCCATTCAATATGACCATGGCTGATCCTCTATCTCAATACCATACTCCCGATTTTTCCCCATACCCCTTGATGCCTTTTGTTTCTCGAAATCTATCTAGCTCCCTCTTAAATATATTCAGTGACTTGGCCTCCACAGCCTTCTGTGGTAGAGAATTCCACAGATTCACCAGCCTCTGAGTGAAAACATTTCTCCTCATCTCGGTCCTAAATTTCCTACCCCATAGTCTCAGAATAAGGGGCTGCCCATTTAAAACTGAGATGAGGAAGAATTTCTTCTCTCAGAGGGTTCTAAATCTGTGGAATTCTCTGCCCCAGAGAGTTGTGGAGGCTGGGTCATTGAATATATTTAAGGTGGAGATAGACAGATTTTTGCATGATAAGGGAATAAAGGGTTATGGAGAGCGGGCAGGGAAGTGGAACTGAGTCCATGATCAGATCAGCCATGATCTTATTAAATGGTGGAGCAGGCTCGAGGGGCCAAATGGCTTACTCCTGCTCCTTTTTCTTATGTGTACAGCCAATGAAGTACTTTTGAAGTGGGAAACACGGCAGCAAATTTACACACAGTAAGGTTCCACAAACAACAATGAGATTATGACCATATAATGTGTTTTTTAGTGATGTTGGTTGAGGGATAAATATTGAGCTGGACACCGGAGAGAACTTCTTCAAAATAGTGCTACGGGAACTTTTACCACTACCTGAAAGAGCAGACGGGGCCTTGGTTCAACGTTTCATTTGAAACATTTTTGTATGTACACATGAGTAGTTAAAGCAGGCACGACACTGTAGTCTCAGTGGTTTTTAATGTTCATTTCAAACAAATTGCTTACAAGATTTAGTTCCATTTAGGAGGCCATTTCCCTTGCTGATAATCCCATGAGCTTCTATGTTATTAATTCCTTTCCACCACAATACTTCTCCAAGGCAATCAATTGTGGTCTGAAGAAACTTGGTATACATGACAGATTGAAACACCGTACAGTGCAGGATCTGAGTTATTCTGTTACCCCAAGGTTTTTAATTGGAAAAAAATCTACAAACACTCAGGCACAGATTAAAATTGCCCGATAGAGAATTTTCTTTTCAATTATAAAGGGAACATCATCACTTTGCCCTACCATTGGAGGTTGCTACTATGCTTATTTTGGAAGTGAGGGCTCGATGCTGTCCTTTGCGAATTGTAGCAAAATTATAAGTGCATTCTTTATTGTTGCATTTATGACTTGCTACAAAAAGCAAGCAGATGAAATCTTCCCCTCGCTGGTAGTTAAAGTCTCCAGTAATCTGTGGCATGGGCCATGCCTTTAGCAATACGAATACCGTCAGAATTTTTACAACCTCCCTTCTCATCCCCAAACAGGAAAACACATTCAGGTCAATTTTTCTTCAGCATAACTGAAACGGTCTGTGCTACAATGCAAGCTCATAAAATGCAAGATCTTGACAATAAAATAGACTCTGCAGTGCTATTATAACCAGTGAGATGAGCAATATCTTGCCATTACTTACATTACAATGCTTATAAAATGTTCTTATTGTTATCACTCCCAGAAGACCTGCAACAGCTGTTGAATCATCTAGAATATAAATAAATAAAAATCACAATTATACATACAGATGCAACATTAGCAAACCTCACAGGATTTGACTTGCATTCCAAGAGTAAACTGGCTTGGTAATTCATGAGCAACAGTCCTTTAAGTCTTCCTAATATGTACTGTTTTTCCTTATTTACTTTTAAAATGGCTTCCCCAATTTTTTTGGACACCAATTTTCTCCCCTCCTTTCGCCTGACATTCCAGAGGTGACAGTGGTCCTCTGGTGTCTCACGCAAGTGGTCATCATTTCTGTGTGACACGAGACAGTGATTGCTAACAGGCTCCTCTAACATGTGGTGGTTGAGAGGGTGGAACTCGATGCTGTCCTCACCCAGTGGCCACACATGAACACTCCCAGCAGGAGGCGCTGGAGAACCATCGAGAGCAGGAACCCTCCCCAATTTTCTCTTCTGTAACCCAGTGGTTCAAAAGCCCGATGCATCACCCCTACCACTGCCCCGATCAACAGCAGCTAACTCAGCACAGTCTGCGAATTAAAACCTGGGACCTTTCTGGTCTGTCTGGTTGAACTATTCACTGATTTAACCAGCTGAGCCATCATGCATTCAAAACGAATTAGATGTTTATTTCACAAATAAATAGATGGCTCGGAGGGAGTTAAAGACAGTTACTGCATCACAATTTGGTATAAGTCGCTCAGTTTGCTCTTATGGTTTATATAAAATATAAATAGTTCAATTGTGTTAGTCTCATAACTGCCCTCTATTCATCCATTACCCAATACCCAGTGTGTGAAGATTGAGACTGAGATATTCAGTGCCTCTAACTGAGCAGACTAAACTTTTTTCCAAAGGAGAATATTTGCTCAGGCTGAGGGAATTAGCCAGTCCTATTCAGTAATTCTTTTTAGTTGCCTCCAAAAAATGTAGTTAGTATTGGCCTCTTGAGCCAAAATGAGTTCCAGTGGGGTCAATCTTGACTTTGCACAATGGTGTACAATGGGTGATAGTGAGTCAGCATTTTACAATAGTTTTATCCTCAATGGTTTCCGTAACACGGGCTGCCAACTCGCTATCACCTGTTTTTCACCATCGCACAAAGTTAAAGAATACCCTAGTCAGTCTTACCTGATCTTATACCAGATCAGGTTGGATCTAGCCCCCAATTTTAAGTATGAGCATATGCGTACAGATGGATGAAAAGTGTAGATGTGCCAACTAAGGCTAGCTTTTACTTCAATAGATTGTACCAAATATTATGAGAAAAACTGAGCTGTCTCCCCAAGCTATATTAAACCCAAAATAAACCTGCTCTTTCAGAACTACTATAGAAAATGTTGTCTTAATCTGATGTACTTCCTACTCTTGCAGTTTTTTCTCTATATATGCCAAACCTTTGTGCTATATCGCATGAAAGACCTATAATTAATGACTTCTGAAGTGAGTACTGTTGAGGGGGATGACTCATTAGGGGAGAGCAGCAGCAGCCAAGTTCATGGCACCGTGGGTGGCTCTGCTGCACAGGAGGACAGGAAAAAGAGTGGGAGAGCTATAGCGATAGGGGATTCAATTGTAAGGGGAATAGATAGGCATTTCTGCAGTCGCAACCGAAAACTCCAGGACTCCCTGGTGCAAGGGTCAAGGATATCTCGGAGCGGGTGCAGGACATTTTAAAGAGGGAGGGTGAACAGCCAGTTGTCATGGTGCATATAGGTACCAATGATACAGGTAAAAAATGGGATGAGGTCCTACAAGTCAAATTTAGGGAGCTAGGAGCTAAATTAAAAAGTAGGACCTCAAAAGTAGTAATCTCAAGATTGCTACCAGTGCCACGTGGTAGTCACAGTAGGAATCGCAGGATAGCTCAGATGAATACGTGGCTTGAGGAGTGGTGCAGAAGGGAGGGATTCAAATTCCTGGGACATTGGAACCGGTTCTGGGGGAGGTGGGACCAGAACAAACCGGATGGTCTGCACCTGGGCAGGACCGGAACCAATGTCCGAAGGGGAGTGTTTGCTCGTGCTGTTGGGGAGGGGTTAAACTAATATGGCAGCGGGGTGGGAACCTATGCAGGGAGACAGAGGGAAGTAGAATGGGGGCAGAAGCAAAAGATAGAAAGAAGAAAAGTAAAAGTGGAGGGCAGAGAAACCCAAGGCAAAAAGCAAAAACGGCCACATTACAGCAAAATTCTAAAGGGGCAAAGTGTGTTAAAATGACAAGCCGGAGGCTCTGTGCCTCAATGCGAGGAATATTTGGAATAAGGTGGACAAATTAACTGCGCAGATAGCAGTTAATGGATACGATGTCATTGGCATCACGGAGAGATGGCTCCAGGGTGACCAAGGCTGGGAACTCAACATCCAGGGGTATTCAACATTTAGGAAGGATAGACAGAAAGGAAAAGGAGGTGGGGTGGCGTTGCTGGTTAAAGAGGAAATTAATGCAATAGTAAGGAAGGACATTAGCTTGGATGATGTGGAATCGGTATGGGTGGAGCTACGGAATACCAAAGGGCAGAAAACGCTAGTGGGAGTTGTGTACGACCACCAAACAATAGTAGTGAGGTTGGGGACAGCATCAAACAAGAAATTAGGGATGCGTGCAATAAAGGTACACCATTTATCATGGGCGACTTTAATCTACATATTGATTGAGCTAACCAAACTGGTAGCAATGTGGTGGAGGAGGATTTCCTGGCGTGTATTAGGGATGGTTTTCTAGACCAATATGTGGAGGAACCAACTAGAGGGCTGGCCATTCTAGACTGGGTGATGTGTAATGAGAAAGGACTAATTAGCAACCTTGTTGTGCGAGGCCCCTTGGGGAAGAGTGACCATAATATGGTGGAATTCCTTATTAAGATGGAGAATGACAAAGTTAATTCGGAAACTGGGGTCCTGAACTTAAGGAAAGGTAACTTCGATGGTATGAGACGTGAATTGGCGAGAATAGACTGGCGAGTGATACTTAAAGGGGTGACGGTGGATAGGCAATGGCAAACATTTAAAGATCACATGGATGAACTTCAACAATTGTACATTCCTGTCTGGAGTAAAAATAAAATGCGGAAGGTGGCTCAACCGTGGCTAACAAGGGAAATTAAGGATAGCGTTAAATCCAAGGAAGAGGCATATAAATTGGCCAGAAAAAGCAGCAAACCTGAGGACTGGGAGAATTTTGTAATTCAGCAGAGGAGAACAAAGGGTTTAATTAGGGGGGGGGAATAGAGTATGAGAGGAAGCTTGCTGGGAACATAAAAACTGACTGCAAAAGCTTCTATAGATACGTGAAGAGAAAAAGATTAGTGAAAACAAACGTAGGTCCCTTGCAGTCAGATTCAGGTGAATTTATAATGTGGAACAAAGAAATGGCGGACCAGTTAAACAAATACTTTGGTTCTGTCTTCACGAAGGAAGACACAAATAACCTTCCGGAAATACTAGGGAACCGAGGGTCAAGTGAGAAGGAGGAACTGAAGGAAATCATTATTAGGCGGGAAATTGTGTTAGGGAAATTGATGGGATTGAAGGCCGATAAATCCCCGGGGCCTAATGGCCTGCATGCCAGAGTACTTAAGAAGATAGTCCTAGAAATAGAGCATGCATTGGTGATAATTTTCTAATAGTCTATCGACTCTGGATCAGTTCCTATGGACTGGAGTGTAGCTAATGTAACACTACTTTTTAAGAAAGGAGGAAGAGAGAAAACGGGTAATTATAGACCAGTTAGCCTGACATCAGTAGTGGGGAAAATGTTGGAATCAATTATTAAAGATGAAATAGCAGCACATTTGGAAAGCAGTGACGGGATCGGTCCAAGTCAGCATGGATTTATGAAAGGGAAATCCTGCTTGACAAATCTTCTAGAATATTTTGAGGATGTAATTGGTAGAGTTGACAAGGGAGAACCAGTGGATATGGTGTATTTGGCTTTTGACAAGGTCTCACACAAGAGATTGGTGTGCAAAATTAAAGCACATGGTATTGGGGATAATATACTGACGTGGATAGAGAACTGGTTGGCAGACAGGAAGCAGAGAGTCGGGATAAATGGGTCCTTTTCAGAATGGCAGGCAGTGACTAGTGTGGTGTCGCAGGGCTCAGTGCTGGGACCCCAGCTATTTACAATATACATTAATGATTTGGATGAAGGAATTGAGTGTAATATCTCCACGTTTGCAGTTGACACTAAGCTGGGTGGCAGTGTGAGCTGTGAGGAGGACACTAAAAGACTGCAGGGTGACTTGGACAGGTTAGGTGAGTGGGCAAACGTGTGGCAGATGCAGTATAATGTGGATAAATGTGGGGTTATCCACTTTGGTGGCAAAAACACGAAGGCAGAATATTATCTGAATGCGGCAGATTAGGAAAAGGTGAGCTGCAGTGAGACCTGGGTGTCATCGTACATCAGTCATTGAAAGTTGACATGCACATTCAGCAGGTGATGATGAAAGCAAATGGTATGTTGGCCTTCATAGCTAGGGGATTTGTGTATAGGAGCAGGGAGATCTTACTGCAGTTGTACAGGGCCTTAGTGAGGCCTCACCTGGAATATTGTGTTCAGTTTTGGTCTCCTAATCTGAGGAAGGACGTTCTTGCTATTGAGGGCGTGCAGCGAAGGTTCACCAGACTAAATCCCGGGATGGCAGGACTGACATATGAGGAGAGACTGGATCGACTGGGCGTGTATTCATTGGTGTTTAGAAGAATGAGAGGAGATCTCATAGAAACATATAAAATTCTGACGGGACTGGACAGGTTAGATGCAGGAAGAATGTTCCCAATGATGGGGAAGTCCAGAGCCAGGGGACATAGTCTAAGGATAAGGGGTATTTAGGACTGAGATGAGGAGAAACTTCTTCACTCAGAGAGTTGTTAACCTGTGGAATTCCCTACCGCAGAGTTGTAGATGCCAGTTCATTGAATATATTCAAGAGGGAGTTAGATATGGCCCTTATGGCTAAAGGGATCAAGGGGTATGGAGAGAAAGCAGGAAAGGGGTACTGAGCTGAATGATCAGCCATGATCTTATTGAATGGTGGTGCAGGCTCGAAGGGCCGAATGGCCTACTCCTGCACCTATGTTCTATGTTTATATGAAGCAGCATTTCACCTCATTGAAAAAATATAATAAGCATCACCGGGTTATGTGTTGCCTAAAAAATGTGATGGATAAATCATAGAATCATCATAGAATGGTTATAGCACAGAAGAAGGCCATTCAGCCCGTCGAACCAATACCAGCTCTCAGCTAGTCCCACTCCCCCGCACTTCCCCATAGCCCTGCAAATTTATTTCCTTGAGGTACTTACCAACTCCCTTTTGAAAGCTAAAATTGAGTCTGCCCCCACCACCCTTTCAGGCAGTGCATTCCCAGATCTTAACCACTCACTGCATAAAAAAGTTTTTTCTTACGTCGCCTTTGGAATAGTTGTGTTGTGTTTTATTTTATATTTTATTATAATTTTACAAAACATCCATTTAGCTGAATGCTTTTTATGGTTTGCAAGCAAAAATGAAATCATTGATGAATAGGTTAATTTTCTACTCATGCAAATTTGAGCATTTGAACAATGCTAGTGACCCATGGCTTCTGACACTTTCTAACGTGTTGGTTTGGGATACTCTGGCTCCACATATTGTTGAAACAAAGCTTTTATTCATTTGCATCACACACACTGGTCTTAATCATCCAACCTCTGTTTTCTCATCTTTGTGTTGTCTCTGCAGTACATACAAGTCCCAATTTACCATCTGTGTATTAAATTGGAAGGTGGGACAGCAAGCTGAGGAAATTTGCTGGATTTGTACTTTACTTCCAACTCACACTGTTTATATCCTGTAAGAATTTAACCAGGCAGCATGTGGTGCAATTAATCTGATCATCTGATTGAATATTCAGATCTACACGAGCCAATTAAATAATCAGGAACAAAACAGATCCAGCTATGGAATTCGACAAGGGAAGTTTGTGATTGCAGAGTTAACATCTTCATTGTTGCATGATCCCTTGTGATAATCCCCACTCACCATCGCAGGAATCCTTTCAGTAAATGGTATTAAAACAAGACATCTCATTATTGACCTAGGGGACCAGATGTGGGTATTTTACGATATTTCATCATTAACATACAGCATCCATATATACTAAGATAGATTATCATTGACGAGCTGTTTCATGGTAAATAGATTCAGTTTGACAAACTATCTGAGGGAAGCCTTCAGTCCAGAACAAATTGGAATTCACAGCTGTCATGATAACAGATTTTTTTAAAGAGTTGTACAGCTCTAAGCAGAACAGTAGATAATGAAAGAAGAAGAAAGGTTGCATAGGATTTCAGGAAATGGTAAGAAGCAATGATAGCTCAGACCTGCCTTTTGTTTTGGGACAACTGGATGCTGACATGTGTGGTAACCCATCATATCTCCAATCTAAGAGTCCCCAAAGCAAATTACTGAGAAATCCACATCAGTCATGTTTCTACAAAAGCAAATCTCTCCTCCCTTCCACCCTATCACACACCTTCCTTTTGTATCCTTTCCTCCCCTCCTCCCTTTCCCTGCCTTTGCACTTGCTTAAATCCTATTATATTTCTAACTTTTTCAATTCTGAAATGTTAAGTCTGTTTCTCTCTCCGTAGATGCTGCCTGACCCGTTGAGTATTTCCAGCATTTTCTGTTTTTATTTCAGGTAGTATTTCTGTTTGCCCAATATATCATCATCATAGGCAGTCCCTCGGAGTCGAGGAAGACTTGCTTCCACTCTTAACATGAGTTCTTAGGTGGCTATACAGTCCAATATGAGAACCACAGTCTCTGTCACAAGTGGGGCAGATAGTCGTTAAGGGAAGGGGTGGGTGGGACTGGTTTGCCGCCCGCTCTTTCTGCTGCCTGCGCTTGATTTCTACATGCTCTCGGCGACGAGACGCGAGGTGCTCAGCGCCCTCTCGGATGCGCTTCCTCCACTTAGGGCTGTCTTTGGCCAAGGTCTCCCAGGTGTCAGTCGGGATGTTGCACTTTATCAGGGAGACTATGAGAGTGTCCTTGTAATGTTTCCGCTGCCCACCTTTGGCTCATTCCGAGTAGAGCGCTTGCTTTGGGAGTCTCGTGTTTGGCATGCGAACTATGTGACCTGCCCAGCGGAGCTGATCAAGTGTGGTCAGTGCTTCAATGCTGGTGATGTTGGCCTGGGCGTGACGCTAATGTTGGTGCATCTGCCCTCCCAGGGGATTTGTAGGATCTTGCAGAGACATCGTTGGTGGTATTTCTCCAGTGACTTGAGGTGTCTACTGTCCATGGTCCATGTTTCTGAGCCATACAGGAGGGCGGGTATCACTACAGCCCTGTAGACTATGAGCTTGGTGGCAGTTTTGAAGGCCCGGTCTTCAAACACTCTTTTCCTCAGATGGCCGAAGGCTGCACTGGCGCACTGGAGGCGGGGTTGGATCTCGTCGTCAATGCCTGCTCTTGTTGATAGGAAGCTCCCAAGATATGGGAAGTGGTCCACATTGTCCAGGGCCGCGCCGTGGATCTTGAAGACTGGGGAACAGCGCTGTGCGGTCAGGACAATTTGCCCAATATAGCACGCAGAGGTTGGAAAGGGCGAAGGCTTGGGGAACACAAGTGTATGTAGGGATATTGCTGGAGTTTCACCAAACCTTTAATTACTTGTCCAGCTAGGTCTGTCATTAGCATTGGCTTTCCAAACTATCCGGAACTGAGTGGGAAGAATCCCAACTTCCAGTAACAGCTCAATCCATTCAGATCTTATTAATGAGCCAGGCTTGCAATCAATCAATAGTGTTTTATAGTGCTGCAGAACTGCCTGGCTCAGGAATCGATCACAGAGGGTTGACGCAATTCCAATCTTCTACTGCCAGGTGTGTCATCTCATAGCTACCTTTGAACTCAAAGGCACTCCACTGACCTTGGCAGTGAACACAGTCTCACAACTTTAGCAGCATCACGCCTTTCTGTATTACATAGGATCACATAGCTATGCAGCACAGAAACAGACCATTCAGCCCAACCTGTCGGCATTTGTGCTCCACTCGAGCCTCCTCCCATCTTTCCTCATCCAACTCCCTCATATGCTCGTCTAGCTTCCCCTTAAATGCTTCAACCGCTCTCTGTGGTAGCAAGTTCCACATTCTCACCAATCTTTGGGTAAAGAAGTTTCTTCTGAATTCCCTGTTGGATTTCTTGGTGACTATTTTATATTGATGGCCTCTAGTTATGCTCTTCCCCACAAGTGGAACCGTTCTCTCTGTATTACTTCAAAAAGGAGCTCTCATCCTTGAAACAGATTTTTGAACAGATCCAAATCCCTCCAAAACACAGCGCTGATGCAACCATTCCCTTAACTATTTCACCTCGATACAAGGGAATGTTTCCCCTGGCCATTATTAACACATTTTATCTTGTTAATAGGCCTGGACATTCCTCATTTAACAGGAAATGGAAGAAGTTCCTGTTTTTCAGTGCAATTACTGGACCAATAACAAAACTGTGGGAGCGTGCATCTTTGAATGCGACTTCATTAGTCGCAATAAAAAACAAATCAAAATACACTTGCAATCTGGGAACACTCATGTTTTCTGGTGTCTCCTGATGGCTGGTTACCGGCAGTACTGGTGGTGGTTTGAGAACAGACTGTGCCTTCCCTCTTAGCCGAGGTGTCAATTCACACAGATAAAACAATTGGGATTTTCAAAAAAAAAACAAGGAGCTAAAATTCTTGCTGTCAGTAATTTTACTGACAGTGTGAGCACAAGGGAATCTCTTGTTATAATGCTCCTCGACGACAATAAAAAACAAGACTATAGTATGAAGTATTTAGACCTAATATCGCACAGTTGATTGGACATTCTTGTTTAGTCAGAAATGGAAGAACAAGGGAATTTTCAGGAACGGTAGAACAGGATTGTGAATCAACTCAATCATTACAGAAGGGATTGAGATTATATTTACAAAGATATTTTGAGTGCATGTGTTACAAAGACTCAATTTTTGGACACACTGGTACAAGTGGAGGTCATTTGCCAACTGGGCAGCAAGCTGGCATAACAGATCACCGGCCCTTTACAGAGCCTGCCCAAATCTCCCATCATAGAAACAGAAACATAAAAAATAGGTGCAGAAGTAGACCATTCGGCCCTTCGAGCCTGCACCACCATTCAGTGTGATCATGGCTGATCATGCAACTTCAGTACCCCATTCCTATTTTCTCTCCATACCCCTTGATCCCTTTAGCCATAAGGGCCATATCTAACTCCCTTTTGAATATATCTAACGAACTGGCCTCAACAACTTTCTGTGGTAGATAATTCCACAGGTTCACAATTCTCTGAGTGAAGAAGTTTCTCCCCATCTCGGTCCTGAATGACTTACCCCGTATCCTTACTACTTGGGGGATCAAGGGTTATGGCGAGAAAGCAGGAAGGGGGTACTGAAGTTTCATGTTCAGCCATGAACTCATTGAATGGCGGTGCAGGCTAGAAGGGCTGAATGGCCTGCTCCTGCACCTATTTTCTATGTCTATGTTTCTATGTTTCTTAGACTGTGACCCCTGGTTCTGGACTTCCTCAACATCGGAAACATTCTTCCTGCATCTAACCTGTACAATCATAGAAGTCAATGGAACGGAAATCGGGCAGGTTCTACAACAGGCGGACCATCTTCCGGGACAATCCATGTTAACCACCCTGTACCCCCTCGCCCCACCCCCAGCCCACCCCACTAGCCCCACCCCACCCCCTACCACCCTCCCTCCAACCCCTACACCCGCTCCACCCCCTACCTCCCCCACCCTGGAACACCCTCCTACCCCCCCACTCCCCCCTTCCAACCCCGGCCAACAACTCACATTTTATTACTGGTATCATAACCATTATCCAGCTGGAAATGGATTGCAGTTCACATTGGCCACAGCATTTCACCATAATCAACTGCACATTATTTCTTGATAAATTTTCAGTAATTATACCATTAATCTGACACTGTGAGCAGCTTGCACTGATATTGACAGCTGCTGACTGCACAAACTGAATAAAACCTTCACATAAAATGAAAAGGAAGCGGACAGTAGGAAGTGATTTTGAGGCTGTAATCTAATCCCAGGATTTATGACGTGATCTGCACCCTTTGATTAGATTATTGCCTTATAATCACCCCCAGACAGCCACTCCTCTCTAGGGCCCAAGTTTCAGCTCGAGTTGCTCCTATTTTTTTGGAGCAATTAGTTTAGTATGGAGTATCTTAGAAATCACAAGTCTTGGCATTTAGTTTGCTCCACTTCTAGTGAGTTAGAATAGTTTCCTTTTAGTACAGCTTTTTTTTCAAAAGGGGGCGTTACCAGCCACTTACGCCTGTTTTGCAAATTTAGGCAGCGAAAAGTTACTCCAAACTAACTTAGAACGGAGTAAGTGTCGATTTTTGCTCAGAAAAACCTTGCCTACACTTTATAAATTAGGCACAGGTAGCGAGAGATAGGGGGAAGGGAAGTTAGAGGGAAGTTAGGGGATTTTACAAAGCATTAAACACTTCACTTTTACCAATAAAGAGCCATCATCAATAATAAATGATCAATAAATCAACCAATAAATCAATCAGTCAATCAAAAAAAATTAAAACATAAAAAACAAAAAAAAAAAAAATCAATCAATAAATAAAAAATGTAAAGTTTTTACTCACCTACTGCTGCACCGGGAGCCCTCTAACAGCCTGCTGAAGAGCTGGTCGGGCGGGCCCTGCCGCCGACGAGGTGCTCGGAGGGCCCCGCCGCTGAAGGGTTGTTCGGGCGGGGCCCGCCGCCGAGGAGGTAAGGGCAGGCAGGTCACTCGGCCAGGGATAGGGTCACCCGGAGACAGGACGCGCTGGGAGGGCCAGGAGCTACTGCGCACGCGCACAGCTGCCGGCACTCTTTTTGGCGCAGGGCTATAGCTCCGCCCCCAGCTGCGTTGACTGTGAAACAGGCCTGCTGGACTCGGAGAATTGCAAGATAAGTTTTAGGCGCTTTTTTTATTCTAAAAAATAGGCAGGCCTCTCGGTGTGCGCCGTTTTGGGAGGACATCCGAAACTTGGGCCTATCTAAGGTGTACTCAATACCACAGAAATTTGGTTCAAAACTATAGTGCGTTCTATATAATTTTAATACTATTCTATATATTTAACATTTTTGTTTAGGGAGAGCTTTCCTCTCCTTGGAATTTTTTTCCCATTTTACATTTTCCCTTGGGCCTATTCCCGTTCTGTTCACACAGTGGAGCGGGAGAGGCCTTGCAGAAATTTCCAGTGCCTATCTCAACCGTTCCACATATGGGCATGACTCCCAACCCCACTCTCTGGTGCTTGCACCTTGATTTCTGCTCCATTTCCACTGCAAGCAGTATTTATCACCATCTTCATCCCCAACATTACTCTGGCTCTAATCTTTCCCTCTCCTTTCTAGTCTGACCTGTGTCTTGCTCCCATATTGTCTCCCCATTAACAAAACTACAGGAGACCCAGGATTATTAATATTTGGCTAGGGGAGCAAGTTAAGGGACTGCAATCTCCATGGAACATAGGTCTATTTTGCTGGTACACTAACCTTTGGCATTCCTATGTGTTGGATATTACTAAACTGATTGTTGAATATAAAGGATTGCATTTTGGTTGACCATATCTATCAAATATTTTATTTAAGAAAATTACATTTTTGTGTTTTAGAGAGTTTGCAAAGGATTCAGATAAATGTATTGTTATAAATAGATCTCAAACCCCAGCAATCTTGGCCCTAGCTGCCACTGGGCTATCTTTATGGCCCTTATTGATTGTTCTGAACCATTCTCCCTAGTTCCTAAATAGTAAAATCATGAATAGTTGAGTGATGTTAGTCAAATATATTAAAACTGATTGGAATTGTACAACTGGAGGAACTTTTGCATTTCATTAAATGTATTGTCTGTTGTGAGGAGGAATCTGGTGTTTGATGCTGGCTGGTCACTCAAATGGATGTCATGTACTTTAGACATTAGGATATCTGCTGAATTGCCTGAAGTAGGTCCCTAAACCTTTTATTAAACAGCAATACAACGTCGATGCCTACTGAGATCCAGAGGTGTGTGTAACTGCTTGAACGAGGGTTGATAATCTGTTATGTTGGGTTAAATTAAAGGTATTTATACATTTTCCAACTGCAAATTGCTAATTAATAACTTACATGTGTAACGAACCACATCTCATTTTACTCATCACTCTAGCTGACAGTCACTCTAGTGTGTGCCCACAAAACCTGTCACCTTGCAGCTCATCTTTATTTTTGGTAGTGTCGCAGACATTTTGGGGGTAATTTTGACTTTGTGCAATGGTGTAAGATGGGTGATAGCGAATCGCCAGCCCATTTTACATCTCTCACCATTTTTGCATTGAAGTCAACGGAAATCAAAATCGGGAAAGATGTAATACAGGCTGCCAATTCACTATCACCCATTTTGCACTATCACCCAAAGTCAAAAGGACATCCATTGTCCTTTATTCGTACAATCTTTGGTGCCACGCTAGCTTTTATGTTTCTCTGTGGATTTGGGCTTTGTTATTTGGTGTCAAATGTACTTTTAACTTCTCGGCGAGAAAGTTCACATTGCATCAGAGATGTATTCTTAGAGGTGCCAATTTCCCTTTATTGTTTTGATTTTTGCTGTATTTCTCATGCCTGGGGCAGGGGAGGCGCGCCCCATGCACGTCACAATGGGTCATGTGCCACAATAACCCCATAGTCCTTTGTTGTGGTGTTGTGTTAGAACAACAGTGTCAAAGTGAAGTGTATCAATGGCCATGTTACACCCATGGTTCATTTTGTGGATGTTCTGGTAGTCAATTCATGCCAGCCTTTATAATGTTTGTAACCAATAATGAGCAGACAAAAGGTTTGTTTGCAATATTTGAAAATTTTCACATTCTATCTGCTGCCATGGACAATGATACTGCCATTCATTGCGTTGTGTTTTTACCAGGATCCAACCCCACTGCATAAAATTTTGGATTGTAACTGGGGGGAAGTTAAAGAACCATTTGGATCAGTAGATCCTATGTTATTTGTACTTATTTCATTAATACTGTGCCCTGATTTTACTGCACGAGTGGTCAGATCAGCTCCAAAACAGACGACAATCCAACTTCTGTTGTTCAACACAGTGGAACTGACTGCTGCTCCGTATCGGTTGGGCTATGTTGAGCTATGAGTGTACTGAGACTCCTAGGTTTCTTTCATAGCCTTGTACCAATTGGCTGGTCTCCCTCCCATCTTTCCCATTGACTTTTGCAAATGACGAATGTGCAAAGGAATGGTAAGAATGAATCGCTGAGGCCTTTGCAGTTTCCCTTCAGTACAGAATTATATTAGGACGAAGAAATCTGGCAGTTTTCCAACAGTTTAATAAAAAATCTATACTGCCTGGTTTTATGGAGGTAACTTTATGTGTCCACTGTACCAGCTGGGGTAGTACATAGGGTTGCCAACCCTCCAGGACTCCCCTGGAGTCTCCAGAAATTGAAGATGCATTTCCTGAACACTGCTGTGAGAAACCCAGGAGAAAAATCGCAGGGGCATTAAAAAAATGATGTGCTTGTTTTCATTTTCTTTGAACACTTTTGTTTATTAGTTATAGAAATATTAGAAATGCAAAAAAAGGCTGTCTGACTATTCAGGATCGATGAAGGTGGGAAGTCATGTCATAAAGTCTCCAGGAATACATCTATCTGCAACCCTACTAGTCCATATCAAACATTTGGGCACTGCTGCCCATGTTTTTCCAACACCCAGAAAACTCATAAAATTACCCCAATGCCAAATTACACAAAGCCAGACTTTCAGAGTTTCATGCTCTGTGGGCCCACCACTCTTGAGTTTGCTAAATTAGCACCAAAAAAATATCAGGAGTAAAAAGAAACTCAGGAGAAAGTGCCAATGGGCAATTGGTCAGTATTTAGCCCTACCACTCCAAAAGCAGAGTGTAAAGGACTAGTAAAATAGAGAGGGAGAAGGAAGTGTGAATTTTACTTGTTCAAGGCCATTGTTGATGAACTCATGCATTCCACAGCTGTACAGTCAAATTGAAAAAGCTAATATTGTACTCCAAGTTGGAGTTGAAGTTAGTAAGCTGAACACAATAGCAGCAAAGTGAATAGTACAGAGATGTCTTCTGCCTGAGGGCATGTGCAGGTATATCGTAGTACAAGAGGTTCGGCGAGGGGGGGGTCCAAGAGCTCAGGTGGCCTATGACTCACAGCTGGTATTGCTCCAGGCAGTGGGTCTACTGCAACTCTCTGAGCACTGTGGAGAAGCAAGTGGAAGACCACAGTCCCAATGACCTTTGCCACCCGCTGAGCCCCTCCCGATTGCCTTCCAAACACCCCTCCCCCCCAACCCCCCCCAACGCCCCCCCCATTCCTTCCCTCCCGATCACCTCCCTCCATCCCACTCACCTACCTAAGGGCGCCTACCAGAGGAGACAGCTAGTCCAAGTTCATCCTCGAATTGTGCCGGCAATATGCTGATGAGGCCTGAGGCCTAATTCCGGGTGAGGCCCGGGCCTTTGGCTTTTGATGCACACTCCCGGCAAGCAACCTTAAAATCAGAGGTGTGCCTTTTACATCAGTGCAACTAACACGAGATATCATAATCTTTTATCAGACCAGATGAAAAATTACAATGAATAGTTTTTTTTAATATAGTTAATCCAATGAGAATGTTTCAGGCCGGAAACAAATTTCTGCTTCTGTGTTTTGTATTTTAGTTTCTGACTTGATATCAAAAGCTAGATTAGAATGAATAAGCTGCACTTACTTCATTTTCACTGATATTTAACAGTTCATAAATTTAGCAATTTAAAAACATCAATGAAGATCAATGATTGTTACCAAGGATCTACAAATTTACCCATTTTTGGGGTCCAATTTTCTCCCACTTCTTGACCCTAAAAACAGAACTTAAACAAAAGGAAACCTTTTTAAATTGGAAAAAAACTGACTTTTATGATATATTTGCAAATCGTAGAATACCTATGATTCCAGTAGCTCTGCTACATCCCTCCAACATCCATCGTCTTAATGCCTTCTAAATTCTCCTTCCTGAATAAATCAATGAGTATCCTCATAGGGAGTGAGTTATTCAGTGCTGGGGGCCCCGCAGCCTGTTCCAGGGTGTGCTCTCCCGCTATCTGAATGTTTCGCCTTTAAACATAAGTACATTGGGAATTGAGACGCGACACGTTTCTTTTCCCATCACAGCATGCATAATGTAATTTGCATAACCTTTCTATTTTAATTTCTAATACTGTACTTGCTACATTCTTTCTGACATTTCTCAAAGTCAATGCAGTTATTTTTTCTCGATGTCCCTTTGTCCTGTGTCAGTACTTCACAGTAATATTCATGGCTTTCTATTGTACAACTTCTTCTAAGACTGGGCTACTAAATAGCTGAGATAGGGGTCTATTGAAATGCCAAAAACCATTGCCAGTCCACAATCAGGCCCCTTCCAATCACCCCCCCCCCACCTTCTTATCGCGCACCCCCCCATCCCTCCAAATCACTTCTCCCCCAGGATCTACCTAAGAGCTACTTGTCCATTACAGATCTGCAGCTCGCTGGGCTCATATTAATGAGGCTCAAGGCCCAATATTGGGTGTGCCTTGTGCCTATGCATCGTGATGCAAGGATTTTTCCCTGAGCTCCCACCTCCCCCCACCTCCATGCTGGGGCAAACCAATTTATAGGCCCATAGGTCCAAATTCAACTGTTCCACCCAAGCATGCTGCACTTACCATGACAGTGATACTAGTTCAACAACTATTATGTATGTATATAAACCATACCAAAATGTAAGACTTGCCACTAGGGGGCACACCTGTGGGAGACCTAAGGGTCACCTGTGCACTCTGGGGCAAGCAGGTATAAAAGGTGATTCACCATGCTGCTTCCCCATTCTGGAGTCCGAATAAAGAGACCAAGGTCACAACAGTTTGAGCTTGCGATACAGTCCTGTGGATTTACTCTGAACATAACAAATTGGCGACAAGTAATGGATCACAAACTTTCTCGCAGTAATGGCTGCCGTTGGTATTCTTGAGAGATTTATTGAGGGTGATGATTGGGAAGCCTTCACTGAGCACCTCGACCAGTATTTTGTGGCCAACAAATTGGACACGGCTGAAACAGCGATCAAGCGCAGGGCGATTCTCCACACTGTATGTGGGTCATCGGTATATGACCCCCTTAAAAATTTGTTGGCACCGGTCAAACCAATGGACCAATCTTACGCAGAGCTGTGTACGCTGGCTAGGGAACACCTCAAGCCAAAGGAGAGCATCCTGATGGCGAGGTATCGCTTTTACACGCACCGTCGCTCCGAGGGCCAGAACGTGGCGAGTTTTGTCGCCGACCTAAGACGCCTTGTGGGACAGTGTGAATTTGCAGGATCTGTGGGGGAAATGTTGCGGGACTTTTTCATGCTTGGAATTGGCCACGAGGTCATCCTTCACAAACTGCTGTCTGCCAAATTCTTAGATCTGAGCAAGGCCATCACAATAGCCCAAGCCTTCATATCCATGAGTGATAACACGAAATTGATATCTTCACAGAATCAAAACTCACCGGCAAGTACTGTGCATAAAATAATGATTTCAGCAGGCAGAACGGCACAGGGCAGGGCCCACACGACCGCAGAGGCCAGACCTAGGCTTAGAGTGAATCAGAGTCCACCATGGGCGTGAATGCATATCCATTAGCACCATGTTGGCACTGCGGGGGCAGCTATAGAGCTCACCAATGTCGATTCAAGGGCTGTGGAACAATGATGCACCTCCAGCAAATGTGCAAATGATCTCTGACTCACCACGTGGCAGAGTCAGGAGAGGACGACTGATCCAGCGAGGATCACGATGAATGAGTAGGAGAGGCAACTCAACCTGAGGATGAAGAGGAAGTATATGGGATACACACCTTCACCACCAAAAGCCCTCCAATAATGTTAAAAGTTGAACTTAACAGCACTCCAGTCTCCATGGAACTAGACACGGGGACAAGTCAATCAGTCATGAGTCAGAAGGCTTTCGAGAGGCTGTGGAGCGATGAAGCACAGCGACCCAAGCTGATCCCAATTCAGGCAAAGCTGCGCACCAATACCAAGGAACTGATACCAGTTATTGGTAGTGCGCTCATAAGAGTATCCCATGAGGGAGCAGTGCACGTTTTACCACTGGATTATTTCAGGTGATGGGCCAACGCTGCTTAGTAGATGGTGGATGGCGCAGATTCGATGGAACTGGGAAGACCCCTGCGTACCTTCTCTGGCGAACGACGTCTCCCCTTCTCAAAGGCTGAGCAAAGCCCCACCTTCAGCTGAACCAGGCATCGAAGTGCAGATCCAATTGCAGATCTCCGAGGGACAGGCCGCTCATCACGACCACGAGGAGGTAAAGATCAACCGAGCAGCGGTACAGGCGCAGTACCCACCACCCAAAGCCGACGACTTCTTTGCGACGATGGAAGAGGCTCCAGGTCGACCATGCAGAGTGGGACTCTGGCTGAAACGATCCAATGCGTCTTCCCGACACCAGAGGCAAAATCCCTGGGGCGGAAGATCGCGGCAGTCGGCATCACGGACATGGACGAGGGGGCGTCCAGACCACGGGATGGAAGAGCATCCAGACCACGGGATGAGAGGACGTCCAGACCACGGGATGAGAAGGCATCCAAACCACGGGACAAAGGTGCATCCAGACCACGGGAGGTCGCCGCAACGGAATGGGGTAATGTGTCGCCCAGCAAGGAAGATGACTGGGTTTGGGGCTAGAAAACGAGGAGTCAACCGTAATGGCCCCCCAGGTTAGAACCTGGACCAGCCAGCATCCCACGTTTCCGCCTGCCAAAGGTGAACTGCTAGACGGGATGTTACAACCTATCCATCACAAAGACGAAAGGCCCATCCCAACAATGCAAAGTAAGGCAGGGCGGCTACACACAGTCAGGGTCCGGGGCCCCCATACTATGGCCCAGGACCCACGGGGACCACTAGGCCTCACGCCACTATCGAAAGTCTCAGGGCCATTGCAGCCATCCTGGGCTTGTTAAACCTCAGGGTCATCGACAATAGCCCGGAGCAAGCAGCCCAAATCACTAAACCAAGCACCACGTGCATCATGGTAGATTCCCTACAGACCCGGCTATCCTGGGTGCTATGCAGTCACCAGACAGAATCACTCAGAACCGAGCCTTCAGTAGGCTATCAGCAGAGAATCGCACGGCCCTCCCCCACATGACATCAGAATAAGTGATGTAGACCATGTTCAGGGCCCCTATTGGGCCGCTAGCACCACATTAACCAAGACAGGGGATGGAGTGTATGTGTTGCAAATGGAGCGTTTGATTGTGAAACCGTGTACTGGGCTAATGCATAAAGCATTTGGACAAGACCAAACTGTGAACCACAGATAACCAGGAACCACTGTGAAAGGACCTGGCCCCCAGCGACCCACCAACACGATCAACTTCGCCGTCAACCACGAGGATGAACCCACCATTTGGGGCATTGGAACCGGTTCTGGGGGAGGTGGGACCAGTACAAACCAGACCATCTGCACCTGGGTAGGACCGGAACCAATGTCCTAGGGGGAGTGTTTGCTAGTGCTGTTGGAGGAGTTAAACTAATATGGCAGGGGGATGGGAACCTATGCAGGGAGGCAGAGGGAAATAAGAGGGAGACAGAGGCAAAAGATAGAAAGGAGAATAGTAAAAGTGGAAGGCAGAGAAACCCAAGGCAAAAAGCAAAATGGAACACATTACAGCAAAATTCTAAAGGGGCAAAGTGTGTTAAAAAGACAAGCCTGAAGGATCTGTGCCTCAATGCGAGGAGTATTCGGAATAAGGTGGACGAATTAACTGCGCAGATAGCAGTTAATGGATATGATGTAATTGGCATCACAGAGACATGGCTCCAGGGTGACCAAGGCTGGGAACTCAACATCCAGGGGTATTCAGCATTTAGGAAGGATAGACAGAAAGGAAAAGGAGGCGGGGGGTGGCGTTGCTGGTTAAAGAGGAAATTAATGCAATAGTAAGGAAGGACATTGGCTTGGATGATGTGGAATCGGTATGGGTGGAGCTATGGAATACCAAAGGGCAGAAAACACTGGTGGGAGTTGTGTACAGGCCACCAAACAGTAGTAGTGAGCTTGGGGACAGTATCAAACAAGAAATAAGGGATGTGTGCAATAAAGGTACAGTAGTTATCATGAGCGACTTTAATTTACATATAGATTGGGCTAACCAAACTGGTAGCAATGCGGTGGAGGAGGATTTCCTGAAGTGTATTAGGGATGGTTTTCTTGACCAATATGTCGAGGAACCAACTAGAGAACTAGACAGCTAGACTGGGTGATGTGTAATGAGAAGGGACTAATTAGCAATCTTGTTGTGCGAGGCCTCTTGGGGAAGAGTGACCATAATATGGTAGAATTCTTTATTAAGATGGAGAGTGACACAGTTAATTCAGAAACTAGGGTCCTGAACTTAAGGAAAGCTAACTTCGCCGGCATGAGGCAGGAATTGGCTAGAACAGACTGGCAAATGATACTTAAAGGGTTGACGGTGGATAGGCAATGGCAAACATTTATAGATCACATGGATGAACTTCAACAGTTGTACATCCCTGTCTGGAGTAAAAATAAAAAGGGGAAGGTGGCTCAACCGTGGCTAACAAGGGAAATTAAGAATAGTGTTAGATCCAAGGAAGAGGCATATAAATTGGCCAGAAAAAGCAACAAACCTGAGAACTGGGAGAAACTTAGAATTCAGCAGAGGAGGACAAAGAGTTTAATTAGAAGGGGGAAAATAGAGTACGCAAGGAAGCTTGCCGGGAACATAAAAACTGACTGCAAAAGCTTCGATAGATATGTGAAGAGAAAAAGATTAGTGAAAACAAACGTAGGTCCCTTGCAGTTGGACTCAGGTGAACTTATAATTGGGAACAAAGAAATGGCAGACCAATTGAACAAATATTTTGGTTCTGTCTTCACAAAGGAAGACACAAATAACCTTCCGGATGTACTAGGGAATCGAGGGTCTAGTGAGAAGGAAGAACTGAAGGATGTCCTTATTAGACGGGAAATTGTGTTGGGGAAATTGATGGGATTGAAGGCCGATAAATCCCCGTGACCTGATTGTCTGCATCCCAGAGTACTTAAGGAAGTGGCCCTAGAAATAGTGGATGCATTGGTGATCATTTTCCAACAGTCTATCGACTCGGGATCAGTTCCTATGGACTGGAGGATAGCTAATGTAACACCACTTTTTAAAAAAGGAGGGAGAGAGAAAATAGGTAATTATAGACCGGTTAGCCTGACATCAGTAGTGGGGAAAATGTTGGAATCAATTATTAAGGATGAAATAGCAGCACATTTGGAAAGCAGTGACCGGATCGGTCCAAGTCAGCATGGATTTATGAAAGGGAAATCATGCTTGACAAATCTTCTGGAATTTTTTGAGGATGTAACGAGTAGAGTGGACAAGGGAGAACCAGTGGATGTGGTGTATTTGGACTTTCAAAAGACCTTTGACAAGGTCCCACATAAGAGATTGGTGTACAAAATCAAAGCACATGGTATTGGGGGTAATGTACTGGTGTGGATAGAGAATTGGTTGGCAGACAGGAAGCAGAGAGTCGGGATAAATGGGTCCTTTTCAGAATGGGAGGCAGTGACTAGTGGAGTGCCGCAGGGCTCAGTGCTGGGACCCCAGCTCTTTACTGTATACATTAATGATTTGGATGAAGGAATTGAGTGTGATATCTCCAAGTTTGCAGATGACACTAAACTGGGTGGTGGTGTGAGCTGTGAGGAGGACGCTAAGAGGCTACAGGGTGACTTGGACAGGTTAGGTGAGTGGGCAAATGCATGGCAGATGTAGTATAATGTGGATAAATGTGAGGTTATCCACTTTGGTGACAAAAACACGAAGGCAGAATATTATCTGAATGGCGGCAGATTAGGAAAAGCGGAGATGCAATGGGACCTGGGTGTCATGGTTCATCAATGATTGAAAGTTGGCATGCAGGTACAGCAGGTGGTGAAGAAGGCAAATGGCATGTTGGCCTTCATAGCTAGGGGATTTGAGTATAGGAGCAGGGAGGTCTTACTGTAATTGTACAGGGCCTTGGTGAGGCTTCACCTGGAATATTGTGTTCAGTTTTGGTCTTCTAATCAGGGGAAGGACGTCCTTGCTATTGAGGGAGTGCAGCTTAGGTTCACCAGACTGATTCCAGGGATGGCAGGACTGACATATGAGGAGAGACTGGATCAACTGGGCCTTTATACACTGGAGTTTAGAAGGATGAGAGGGGATCTCATAGAAAAGTATAAGATTCTGACGGGATGGGACAGGTTAAATGCGGGAAGAATGTTCCCGATGTTGGGGAAGTCCAGAACCAGGGGACACAGTCTTAGGATAAGGGGTAAGCCATTTAGGACTGAGATGAGAAGAAACTTCTTCACTCAGAGAGTTATTAACCTGTGGAATTCCCAGCCACAGAGAGTTGTTGATGCCAGTTCATTGGATATATTCAAGAGGGAGTTAGATATGGCCCTTACGGCTAAAGGGATCAAGGGGTATGGAGAGAAAGCAGGAAAGGGGTACTGAGGTGAATGATCAGCCATGATCTTATTGAATGGCGGTGCAGGCTCGAAGGGCCGAATAACCTACTCCTGCAACTATTTTCTATGTTTCTATGTTTCTATTGCAGGCCCCTTAGAAACATTTCTTTTCTGGGTATGTATTTTTTTAATTCATTCTTGTGATATGGGCATCACTGGCAAGGCCAGAATTTAGTACCCATCCTCTAATTGTCCTCGAGTCGCCTTCTTGAACCGCTGCAATCCATGTTGTTATGTATTAAATAAAGAATCTGACCAGATACTGTGAGTTCAAAGTAGTGCGTGACCGCAGTCCTTTATTACAGGATTCCAGAGTGCCTCTCCAGCCTGTGAGGCCTCCTTATGTACAGTGCTCCCAAGGGATTGTGGGATCCCTTGGGACTCCAGGGGATGAGCCCTCTGGTGGTTAAACATTGTATTTACAGGTTTACATAGAAAACAACACTCCCCCCCCCGCCCCCACCAAGTCAATAGTGTAACTATTTACAATGTGTGTCGATCTGGGGCCTTCCTTTCCCTGGTTTTGGTGAGTCATTTGTTGGGCCCTTGCTGGGCTGCTGCACAGCTGGCCTTGCTGGGCTGCTGGGGGTGGTGAGTCCTGCTGGGCTGCTGCAGGTGATGGGTTCTCCTTCGTGGCCAACCGCTGAGTCGGTTGCCACTTGTATGTGTGTTGGGGGGTCTAAAAAGGTAGAGTCTATTGTGGGTTGTTCTGGATAGTCCATGAATCTTAATTTGGTTTGGTCCAAGTGTTTCCTGCAGGTGAGTACATTTGAAAGTTTGACCAGAAACACCCTGCTCTCCTCTTTGGCCACGGCAGTGCTGGGAAGCCACTTGGGACTATGTCCACAGTTTAACACAAATACAGGATCATTAATCTCAATTTCGCGTGACACATTTGCGCGATCATGATATGTATTCTGTTGAAGCCGCCTGCTCTCTACCTGTTCGTGTAGATCAGGGAGTACTAACAAGAGCCTTGTCTTAAGTGCCCTTTTCATGAGCAGTTCAGCGGGGGGAGCCCCAGTGAGCGAGTGGGGTCTTTTGCGGTAACTAAGCAGGACTTGGGATAGGTGAGTCTGCAGTGAGCCTTCAGTTACCCTTTTCAAACTCTGCTTGATAGTTTGCACTGCTCGCTCTGCCTGACCATTGGACGCTGATTTGAACAGGGCAGAAGTGACATGTTTGATCCCATTGCGGGTCATGAACTCTTTGAACTTGGCACTGGTGAAGCACGGCCCATTGTCACTTACAAGGACATCAGGCAGGCCGTGTGTGGCAAACATAGCCCGCAGGCTTTCAGTGGTGGCAGCGGACGTGCTTGCCGACATTATCTCATATTCAATCCATTTGGAGTACGCATCTACAACCACAAAGAACATTTTTCCGAAGAACGGGCCTGCGTAGTCGACAAGGACCCTGGACCACAGTTTGGAGGGCCAGGACCATAAACTTAGTGGCGTCTCCCTGGGTGCATTGCTAACTGGGAACATGTGTTACATTTGTGCACACAAGACTCTAAGTCTGCATCGATACCGGGCTGTCAGATGTGGGATCTGGTTATCGCTTTCATCATTACAATGCCTGGGTGGGTACTGTGGTGGTCACTAATGAAAGTGTCCCTGCCCTTTTTTGGCACCACTACCCGATTACCCCACAGGAGGCAGTCTGCCTGTATAGACATTTCATCTCTGCACCGCTGGTACGGCTTTATTTCTTCCTGCATCTCTAACGGAACACTAGACCAACTCCCATGGAGCACACAGTTTTTTACTAAGGACAGTAAGGGGTCCTGGCTCGTCCAGGTTCTAATCTGTCAGACAGTAACAGGTGATTACTCACTCTCGAACGCTTCCATTACCATAAGTAAATCTGCAGGCTGTGCCATCCCCACCCCTGTGGTGGGCAATGGCAGCCTACTGAGAGCATCGGCACAGTTTTCGGTGCCTGACCTGTGGCGGATGGCGTAGTTGTAAGCGGACAACGTGAGCGCCCATCTCTGGATGCGGGCCAATGCATTCGTGTTTATCCCCTTACTTTCAGAAAAGAGGGATATAAGTAGCTTATGGTTGGTTTCCAATTCAAATTTGAGCCCAAACAGATATTCATGCATTTTCTTTACCCCATAAACACACGCTAACGCTTCTTTTTCAATCATGCTGTAGGCCCTCTCAGCCTTAGACAGACTTCTGGATGCATAAGCAACCGGATGCAATTTCCGAGATTCATTAGCTTGTTGCAATACACAACCGACTATGTATGACAACGCATCACATGCTAGTACCAAACGCTTCCATGGATCATACAACACAAGCAATTTATTTGAGGATAACAGTTTTCTAGCTTTCTCAAAGCCAATAGCTTGGCTTTTACCCCATACCCATTCATCTCCTTTACACAGTAAAGAGTGCAGTGGTTCTAACAGTGTGCTAAGACCCGGTAAGAAGTTACCAAAGTAGTTCAGGAGTCCGAGAAATGACCGCAGCTCGGTCACATTCTGTGGTCTTGGTGCGTTCTTGATTGCCTGCATCTTTGAGTTGGTAGGCTTGATGCCGTCCACCGCGATTCTTCTCCCCAGGAACTCCACTTCAGGCACCAGGAAAACGCACTACGAGCGTTTTATCCGGAGCCCCACACGATTAAGCCGATTAAGAACCTCCTCCAGGCTCTGTAGGTGCTCGACGGTGTCCCGACCTGTAACCAAGATGTCATCCTGGAAGACCACGGTGCGTGGGACCAACTTCAGCAAGCTTTCCATGTTCTTCTGGAAAATCGACGTGGCTGATCGAATCTGTTGTAAATAAAGTGACCTTTGTGCGTGTTGATGCAGGTGAGGCCCTTCGATGATTCCTCCATTTCCTGCGACATGTCGGCCGAGGTCAAATCCAGCTTCATGAACATTTTACCTCCCGCCAGCGTAGCAAATAGGTCGTCTGTCTTTGGTAGCAGGTATTGATCCTGCAGGGAGAAACGATTGATAGTTACTTTGTAATCATCACAGAATCTGACGGTGCCGTCTTCCTTGAGGACTGGAACAATCGGATTGCCCCACTCGTTGAATTCAAGTGGCGAAATGATGCCCTCTCGTTGCAGCCGGTCCAGCTCGATCTCCACCCTCTCTCTCATCATGTACAGTACCGCTCTCACCTTGTGATGGATGGGTCGCGCCCCTGGAATCGGATGGGTTGCGCCCCTGGAATCAGATGGATCTGCACTTTTGCTCCTTGGAACTTCTCGACACCCGGATCGAACAGCGAGGGGAACCTTTTTAAGACCTCGGCACATGAAGTGTCGTCGACGGATGAGAGCACTCGGACATCGTCCCAGTTCCAGCGTATCTTTCCCAGCCAGCTCCTGCCGAGTAGCGTGGGGCCATCGCCTGGTACCACCCAGAGTGGCAATTTGTGCACCGCTCCATCGTAGGAGACCTTTACGGTAGCACTGCCGATTACGGGAATCAGTTCCTTTGTGTACATTCTCAGTTTAGTACGAATGGGAGTCAGGACTGGCCTTGAGGCCTTGCTGCACCACAGTTTATCGAAAGTGATTTTGCTCATTATGGACTGGCTCGCACCCATGTCCAGCTCCATTGACACCGGGAGTCCATTTAATTCAACCTTCAGCATTATCGGGGGATACTTTGTGCGCACCCCATATACCTCTGCCTCCTCAGTCTAAGGTTCTGGTTCATCGTGATCCACCGTGAATCTGTCCTCCTCTGCAACATGGTGGTTTGCAGGATTAGCATGGTTTGCAGCTCGGCTGCACATACGTTGGAGGTGTCCCATTGTTCCACAGCCCTTGCAAACGTATCCTTTGAAGCGGCATGAATGGAAGCTGTTGTGTTCCGAACACAGATGAGACTGCACACAGGGAGGTTAAAGTAACAGTGACCTCAGTCTTTATTAAGAACTCCAGAGTGAGGAACAGGCCTTAGGGGCCGGCTTATATACAGCGCTCCCAAGGGATGCTGGGATCCCTTGGGACTTCAGAGGATGCATTCCATGGTGGCAGAACATGGGAGTGCATGCTTTACAGATACACAACATCACTCACCCCCAAAGTCAAAGTGAAAACTATTTACAAGGAGAGGCGGTCGGGAGCCTTTCTTTCCCTGGTAGACCACCTCGGTACAAATGTCTGTTCTGGTGTGTTGGCTGTGCCCTCGCTGGGCTGGTGTGCTGTTGGACCTGCAGGGCTGCTGGGTGAGCCTGGCCTTGCTGGGCTGTTGGGCGTGATGGGTTCGATTTCCTGGTCCGGACTGGTGTCGTTGATACTTTGGGTTTGTGCTGTGGGCTCGAAAAAGGTGGTGTCTGCTGTGGGTTATTCAGGGCTGTCTGTGAACCACAGCCTCGTTTGGTCCAGGTGCTTTCTGCAAATTTGTCTATTGTCAAGTTTGATTACAAACATCCTACTTCCTTCTTTAGCTATCGCCGTGCCCGCGATCCACTTGGGACCATGACCATAGTTTAGCACATACATAGGGTCATTCAGATCAATTTCCCGTGATACAGTGACGCGACCATCGTTTACATTTTATTGCTGCCGCCTGCTCTCTACCTGATCATGCAGGTTGGGGTGAACCAGTGAGAGTCTGGTTTTAAGTGTCCTTTTTATGAATAGCTCAGCCGGGGGCACCCCTGTGAGCGAGTGGGGTCTCGTGCGGTAGCTTAGCAGTACTCGGACAGGCGGGTTTGGAGTGAGCCTTCTGTGACTCGTTTGAGGCTCTGTTTGATTGTTTGTACTGCCCGCTCTGCCTGCCCATTGGAGGCTAGTTTAAACGGGGCCGAGGTGACATGTTTGATCCCATTGCGGGTCATGAATTCTTTAAATTCGGCACTGGTGAAACATGGTCCGTTGTCACTGACCAATATGTCAGGCAGACTGTGGGTGGCAAACATGGCCCTCAGACTTTCAATGGTGGTGGTGGCGGTGCTTCCCAACATTATTTCACATTCAATCCATTTTGAAAAAGCATCCACCACCACCAGGAACATTTTACCGAAGAATGGGCCCGCATAGTCGACATGGATCCTTGACCATGGTCTGGAGGGCCAGGAACACAAACTTACTGGTGCCTCTCTGGGCGCGTTGCTCAATTGAGCACAAATGCTGCATTGCCGTACACAGGACTCTAATCAGAATCGATACCGGGCCACCACACGTGGGATCTGGCTATCGCTTTCATCATTACTATACACGGGTGTGTGCTATGGAGATCTGAGATGAAGGTCTCCCTGCCCTTTTTGGGTAGCACTACGCAGTTACCCCCACAACAGGCAGTCTGCCTGAATGGACAGCTCGTCCTTTCGCCACTGGAACGGCTTGATTAGCTCTTGCATTTCAACCGGGATGCTGGCCCAGCTCCCATGCAGTACATAGTTTTTTACTCATGATGGATTGGCTAGCGCCAGTGTCCAGTTCCATGGCTACGGGTAAGCCATTCAATTTTACATTTAGCATTATAGGTGGACATTTCGTCGAAAATGTGTGCACCCCGTGTACTTCAGCATCTGCCTCCTCTCTCTGAGGCTCGAAATTGCTTTGATCCACCATGGACTGATCTTCCTCTGCCACGTGGTGGTTAGTAGGATTTGCAGAGTCTTGTGAATTGCCTTGCATTCATCCTTTGTTGTGGACTCTGAGTCATCTGGGTCACCTGAGGCCTGCTGGCAGTTGCAGACTCGTGATTTCTGCCCTGTACATTTCTGCTCGCAAACACAGTTCCAGTTAATTTATGAACATTGCTAGAACTTCTGTGCTGAGAAATTTGTTTGGTGTTATCACTGGTGGACATAAACGCCTGTGCTATTGCAGTGGCCTTACTGAGGGTCGGTGTCTCTGCAGTCAAAAGTTTTCGTAGGATGGTCTCGTGGCCAATGCCCAGTACAAAAAAGTCTCTGAGCATTTGCTCCAGGTAGCCATCAAACTCACATTGTCCTGCAAGTCGCCTTAGCTCGGCAACGTAGCTCGCCACTTCCTGACCTTCAGATCGCTGGCACGTGTAGAACCGATACCTCGCCATCAGCACGCTCTCCCTTGGGTTAAGATGCTCCCGAACCAGTGTACACAGCTCCTCATACGACTTATCTGTGGGTTTCACCGGAGCCAGAAGATTCTTCATGAGGCTGTAGATCGGTGCCCTGCAGGCCAAGAGGAGGACCGCTCTCCTTTTTGCAGCGCTTCCTTCTCCATCCAGCTCGTTGACTACAAAGTACTGGTCTAGCCGTTCGACATCGGCTTCCCAGTCCTCACCCTCCGCGAACTTCTCCAGGATGCCCACAGTTTACTGTATCTTTACGTTGGATTTGAATACTCGTTGCCAGTTATTGTGTTCCTAACACAGATGAGACTGCACACAGGGAGGTTAAAGTACCTCAGTCTTTATTAAGACACTCCAGAGTGAGGAACAGGCCTTAGGGGCCGGCTTATATACAGTGCTCCCATAGGATGCTGGGATCCCTTGGGACTTCAGGGGATGCACTCCCTGGTGGCGGAACATCGGAGTGCATGCTTTACAGATACACAACAGAAGCGATGATCACCTCCACAGTGCCGACAAGGTGTTAATGGCCTTGCATTCATCACCCTTGATGGTGGACTCTGAGACATCTGTGGACGTGCAGCTGCAGGCATGTGAGTCCTGCCCTGTATGTTACGATTCGAAAACAACATTACTTTGTTCACAGTACTTGCAACAGCACTCGTGTGCTGAGAGATTTGTTTGGTATTGTCACTGGTGGCGATGAACGCCTGGGCTATCGCTGTGGTTTTACTCAAGGTTGGGGACTCTACAGTCAAAAATTTGCGAAGTATTACTTCATGGCCAAATGCCAGCACAAAGAAGTCCCTGAGCATGTGCTCCAAGTGTCCTTCAAATTCGCAATGTCCTGCAAGGTGCCTTAGCTCAGCCACGTAGCTCGCCACTTCCTGGCCTTCAGACCTCTTGTACGTGTAGAACCGGTACCTCGCATCAGAATGCTTTCCTTTAGGTTTAGATGCCCCCGGACCAGTGTGCACAAATCATCGTATAACTTCTCTGTGTGTTTCACTGGAGCAAGCAGATTTTTCATGAGGCCATACGTTGGTGCCCCGCAAATGGCGAGGAGGATCGCCCTTCGTTTGGCAGCGTTCACTTCTCCTTCCAGCTCGTTGGCCACGAAGTATTGGCTGAGTCGCTCCACAAAGGTTTCCCAATCATCTCCCTCTGAAAATTTCTCCAGGATGCCCACGGTTCTCTGCATTGTTGCATTGGGGTTCGTCATCTGTATCTCGTGGCCAGTTGTTATATATTGAATAAAGAATCTAACCAGATACTGTGAGCTCAAAGTAGTGTGTGACCGCAGTCCTTTATTACAGGTCTCCAGAGTGCCTCTCCAACCTGTGAGGCCTCTTTATGTACAGGTGATCCCAAGGGATTGTGGGATCCCTTGGGACTCCAGGGGATGAGCCCTCTGGTGGTTAAACATTGTATTTACAGGTTTACATATATAACACATGTGGTGAAGGTACTCCCACAGTGCTGTTAGGTAGGGAGTTCCAGGATTTTGACCCAATGACGATGAAGGAACGGCGATATATTTCCAAGTCAGGATGGTGTGTGACTTGGAGGGGAACTTGGAGGTGGTGATGTTTTCATGCATCTGCTGCCCTTGTCCATGTAGGTGGTAGAGTTTGTGGGTTTGGGAGGTGCTGTCGAAGAAGTCTTGGCGAGTTGCTGCAGTGCTTCCTGTAGATGGTACACACTGCATCTCTAAGGCCATTTTTTTTGGAACTGTATGATGTTTGGGAGAGGTTTCTCTGTTTAATACTATAGTACCATAAAATTGCATGATTGTACATGCATATTAACATCAAACTGTTACACAAGGCAGAAAATGATCACGTGTATGGGTACACAAACTGCTCCTCAGACTTGTTTAACATAAAGATCTACATGAAAAGGCTGTGCACTGGCTTTTACAGGCTGTAGAAGGTAGTTGTTTTGGCCGAAGTTTTCCCCCTGCTCTCTTGAAGGTGTTGACTCAGCCTGGGGTATCATTCCATGTACAATGGCTACCCCCAGGACCTAGCCCAAGTAACCTTATATCTTGTGTGGATGCAGATAATGAAGATTAGTCGTATGAGACATTAAACTGAGGCCCCGTCTGCCCTCTCAATGGATGTAAAAGATCCCATGGCACTATTTTGGATAAGAGTAGGGGAGTTCTCCCCGGTGTTCTGGGCAATATTTATAGAACATAAGAACATAAGAAATAGAAGCAGGAGTAGGCCATACGGTCCCTCGAGCCTGCTCCGCCATTCAATAAGATCATGGCTGATCTGATTATGGACTCAGTTCCACTTCCCCATCCGGTCCCCATAACCCGTTATCTGCTTATCGTTTAAGAAACTGTCTATTTCTGTCTTAAATTTATTCAATGTCCCAGCTCTCTGAGGCAGCAAATTCCACAGATTTACAACCCTCTGTGAGAAGAAATTTCTCCTCCTCTCTGTTTTAAATGGGTGGCCCCTTATTCTAAGATTATGCTCTCTAGTTCTAGTCTCCCCTATCAGTGGAAACATCCTCTCTGCATCCACCTTGTCAAGCTCCCTCATAATCTTATAAGTTTCGATAAGATCACCTCTCATTCTTCTGAATTCCAATGAGTAGAGGCCCAACCTACTCAACCTTTCTTCATAAGTCAACCCCCTCATCTTCGGAATCAACCTAGTGAACCTTCTCTGAACTGCCTCCAAAGCAAGTATATCTTTTTGTAAATATGGAAACCAAAAATGCATGCAGTATTCCAGGTGTGGCCTCACCATTACCTTATATAGCTGTAGTAAGACTTCCCTGCTTTTATACTCCATCCCCTTTGCAATAAAGGCCAAGATACCAGTGGCCTTCCTGATCACTTGCTGTACCTGCATACTATCCTTTTGTGTTTCATGCACAAGTACCCCCAGGTCCCGCTGTACTGCGGCACTTTGCAATCATTCTCCATTTAAATAATAACTTGCTCTTTGATTTCTTTCTGCCAAAGTGCCCTCACCCAACACACATATAACACATGGGAGCCGAAATTCAGGGTCTCAGCAAGACCCGTTACTGCCCGTTTGCAGCGGCCATGCGCCGGAATCCCGTGGCCGCCGCTTTGTGGTCAACTGGCCGCCCCGACCCAAATTCCGCTCGGGGATTTTTCAGCCTGGACCCGATTCCGCACCGATGCTGATAACCGCCGCAAGCGCATCATCAGAATGCACACCGCCGCTTTTCCTCACCTGCAAAATAAACAACCCAAAATTCACCAAAAAAATCAATCCCCCGCTGCACGGTGCTCCCGACAGCTTTTTCTGTCAGTGCACCTCATCCGGAGTGAGTGCGGCTTGGCAGTACGGCGGCCCTTCAAGGGGAGGGCCCAGTGCCATGGCCGGCATGTATTTACTTTTGCCGGCTGACTTCCCGATCATCCGGCAAGATAGTGCCCACAGGTTCGGTCAGGCAGCCTGGTACCCGCTCTTGGGTGCCAGGCCGCTGACCCGGCCAAAACCCTCCCTGGTGGCCCAGTGGTCGAAGATAAAAAATGACTGATTCTCTCCCCTTTCACGGGGGCGGGGGGGGAGAGGGCGTAGTGACGCACAGGCGTTGTTACGTCACCACTACTCCACCACAACAGCGGCAAAGTCCCGGGCTTGACCGAAATTCAGCCCCTCAGCTTGCCTTCCTGTCTATGTCCCGCCCCCACTATGACCGACTTCCAATGGGACTTTCAAAAAATGTCAAAGTCCTGAAAATCGATCATCGAGCCGCCTCATGGATCCTAGCGGTAAAACCAGGTAAAAACTCATAGGTGCGCCAGCTTTCCGCCATACCTGAATTTCGGCCCCATGATCTGGTCATTTATTTCATTGCTGTTTGCGGGAGCTTGCTGAGCACAAATTGGCTGCTGCATTTCCTACATAGCAACAGTCACTGCATTTCAAAAGTACCTGATTGGCTGTAAAGTGCTTTGGGACATCCAGAGGTTGTGAAATGCATTATATAAATGCAAGCTCTTTCTTTCTTTGAGAAGAGCATCACACTGAAATCTAAACCAGTCCTCATCCAATATGCATACTTCCCAGAAAGGGTCAATGGATAGCAATCAGGAGCGGGAACGCTGGTTGATTTTTCCTATCCCTAGGCTAGGAGTTCTGAGGCCAACTGATACCATGTATCCGCCCCAGCTGGGATCTGTGAACTGGCACTGACTAGGGATCTAACCTGGCACCATCCTGATCTGTGAACTGGCATTGACCAGGGATCTAACCTGGCATTGTCCTGATCTGTGAACTGGCACGGACTAGGGATCTAACCTGGCATTGTCCTGATCTGTGAACTGGCACGGACTAGGGATTTAACCTGGCACCATCCTGATCTGTGAACTGGCATTGACCAGGGATCTAACCTGGAACCGTCCTAGAAACATAGAAACATAGAAAATAGGTGCAGGAGCAGGCCATTCAGCCCTTCTAGCCTGCACCGCCATTCAATGAGTTCATGGCTGAACATGAAACTTCAGTACCCCCTTCCTGCTTTCTCGCCATAACCCTTGATCCCTCGAGTAGTAAGGACTTCATCTAACTCCCTTTTGAATATATTTAGTGAATTGGCCTCAACTACTTTCTGTGGTAGAGAATTCCACAGGTTCACCACTCTCTGGGTGAAGAAGTTTCTCCTCATCTCGGTCCTAAATGGCTTACCCCTTATCCTCAGACTGTGACCCCTGGTTCTGGACTTCCCCAACATTGGGAACATTCTTTCTGCATCTAACCTGTCTAAACCCGTCAGAATTTTAAACGTTTCTATGAGGTCCCCTCTCATTCTTCTGAACTCCAGTGAATACAAGCCCAGTTGATCCAATCTTTCTTGATAGGTCAGTCCCGCCATCCCGGGAATCAGTCTGGTGAACCTTCGCTGCACTCCCTCAATAGCAAGAATGTCCTTCCTCAAGTTAGGAGACCAAAACTGTACACAATACTCCAGGTGTGGCCTCACCAAGGCCCTGTACAACTGTACCAACACCTCCCTGCCCCTGTATTCAAATCCCCTCGCTATGAAGGCCAACATGCCATTTGCTTTCTTAACCGCCTGCTGTACCTGCATGCTAACCTTCAATGACTGATGTACCATGACACCCAGGTCTCGTTGCACCTTCCCTTTTCCTAATCTGTCACCATTCAGATAATAGTCTGTCTCTCTGTTTTTACCACCAAAGTGGATAACCTCACATTTATCCACATTATACTTCATCTGCCACGCATTTGCCCACTCACCTAACCTATCCAAGTCACTCTGCAGCCTAATAGCATCCTCCTCGCAGCTCACACTGCCACCCAACTTAGTATCATCCGCAAATTTGGAGATACTGCATTTAATCCCCTCGTCTAAATCATTAATGTACAATGTAAACAGCTGGGGCCCCAGCACAGAACCTTGCGGCACTCCACTAGTCACTGCCTGCCATTCTGAAAAGTACCCGTTTACTCCTACTCTTTGCTTCCTGACTGACAACCAGTTCTCAATCCACGTCAGCACACTACCCCCAATCCCATGTGCTTTAACTTTGCACATTAATCTCTTGTGTGGGACCTTGTAGAAAGCCTTCTGAAAGTCCAAATATACCACATCAACTGGTTCTCCTTTGTCCACTTTACTGGAAACATCCTCAAAAAATTCCAGAAGATTTGTCAAGCATGATTTCCCTTTCACAAATCCATGCTGACTTGGACCTATCATGTCACCATTTTCCAGATGCACTGCTATGACATCCTTAATAATTGATTCCATCATTTTACCCACTACTGAGGTCAGGCTGACCGGTCTATAATTCCCTGTTTTCTCTCTCCCTCCTTTTTTAAAAAGTGGGGTTACATTGGCTACCCTCCACTCCATAGGAACTGATCCAGAGTCAATGGAATGTTGGAAAATGACTGTCAATGCATCCGCTATTTCCAAGGCCACCTCCTTAAGTACTCTAGGATGCAGTCCATCAGGCCCTGGGGATTTATCGGCCTTCAATCCCATCAATTTCCCCAACACAATTTCCTGACTAATAAAGATTTCCCTCAGTTCCCCCTCCTTACTAGACCCTCTGACCCCTTTTATATCCGGAAGGTTGTTTGTATCCTCCTTAGTGAATACCGAACCAAAGTACTTGTTCAATTGGTCTGCCATTTCTTTGTTCCCCGTTATGACTTCCCCTGATTCTGACTGCAGGGGACCTACGTTTGTCTTCACCAACCTTTTTCTCTTTACATACCTATAGAAACTTTTGCAATCCACCTTAATGTTCCCTGCAAGCTTCTTCTCGTACTCCATTTTCCCTGCCCTAATCAAACCCTTTGTCCTCCTCTGCTGGGTTCTAAATTTCTCCCAGTCCCCAGGTTCGCTGCTATTTCTGGCCAATTTGTATGCCACTTCCTTGGCTTTAATACTATCCCTGATTTCCCTAGATAGCCACGGTTGAGCCACCTTCCCTTTTTTATTTTTACGCCAGACAGGAATGTACAATTGTTGTAATTCATCCATGCGGTCTCTAAATGTCTGCCATTGCCCATCCACAGTCAACCCCCTAAGTATCATTCGCCAATCTATCCTAGCCAATTCACGCCTCATACCTTCAAAGTTACCCTTCTTTAAGTTCTGGACCATGGTCTCTGAAATTACTGTTTCATTCTCCATCCTAATGCAGAATTCCACCATATTATGGTCACTCTTCCCCAAGGGGCCTCGCACAATGAGATTGCTAATTAATCCTCTCTCATTACACAACACCCAGTCTAAGATGGCCTCCCCCCTAGTTGGTTCCTCAACATATTGGTCTAGAAAACCATCCCTTATGCACTCCAGGAAATCCTCCTCCACCGTATTGCTTCCAGTTTGGCTAGCCCAATCTATGTGCATATTAAAGTCACCCATTATAACTGCTACACCTTTATTGCATGCACCCCTAATTTCCTGTTTGATGCCCTCCCCAACATCCCTATTACTGTTTGGAGGTCTGTACACAACTCCTACTAACGTTTTTTGCCCTTTGGTGTTCTGCAGCTCTACCCATATAGATTCCACATCATCCAAGCTAATGTCTTTCCTAACTATTGCATTAATCTCCTCTTTAACCAGCAATGCTACCCCACCTCCTTTTCCTTTTATTCTATCCTTCCTGAATGTTGAATACCCCTGAATGTTGAGTTCCCAGCCCTGATCATCCTGGAGCCACGTCTCCGTAATCCCAATCACATCATATTTGTTAACATCTATTTGCACAATTAATTCATCCACCTTATTGCGGATACTCCTTGCATTAAGACACAAAGCCTTCAGGCTTGTTTTATTAACACCCTTTGTCCTTTTAGAATTTTGCTGTACAGTGGCCCTTTTTGTTCTTTGCCTTGGGTTTCTCTGCCCTCCACTTTTCATCATCTCCTTTCTGTCTTTTGCTTTTGTCTCCTTTTTGTTTCCCTCTGTCTCCCTGCATTGGTTCCCATCCCCCTGCCATATTAGTTTAAATCCTCCCCAACAGCACTAGCAAACACTCCCCCTAGGACATTGGTTCCGGTCCTGCCCAGGTGCAGACCGTCCGGTTTGTACTGGTCCCACCTCCCCCAGAACCGGTCCCAATGCCCCAGGAATTTGAATCCCTCCCTGCTGCACCACTGCTCAAGCCACGTATTCATCTGCGCTATCCTGCGATTCCTACTCTGACTATCACGTGGCACTGGTAGCAATCCCGAGATTACTACTTTTGAGGTCCTACTTTTTAATTTAGCTCCTAGCTCCTTAAATTCGTTTCGTAGGACCTCATCCCTTTTTTTACCTATGTCGTTGGTACCAATGTGCACCACGACAACTGGCTGTTCTCCCTCCCATTTCAGAATGTCCTGCACCCGCTCCGAGACATCCTTGACCCTTGCACCAGGGAGGCAACATACCATCCTGGAGTCTCGGTTGCGGCCGCAGAAACGCCTATCTATTCCCCTCACAATTGAATCCCCTATCACTATCACTCTCCCACTCTTTTTCTTGCCCTCCTGTGCAGCAGAGCCAGCCACGGTGCCATGAACTTGGCTGCTGCTGCCCTCCCCTGATGAGTCATTCCCCTCAACAGTACCCAAAGCGGTGTATCTGTTTTGCAGGGGGATGACCACAGGGGACCCCTGCACTACCTTCCTTGCACTACTCTTCCTGCTGGTCTTCCATTCCCTATCTGGCTGTGGACCCTTTCCCTGCGGTAAGACCAACTCACTACACGTGATACTCACGTCATTCTCAGCATCGTGGATGCTCCAGAGTAAATCCACCCTCAGCTCCAATTCCGCAACGCGGACCGTCAGGAGCCGGAGGTGGACACACTTCCCACACACGTAGTCGTCAGGGACACCGGAAGTGTCCCTGAGTTCCCACATGGTACAGGAGGAGCATAACACCCGACCGAGCTCTCCTGCCATGTCTTAACCCTTAGATACACTTAAACTGGTAATAACAATGTTAAAAGTTACTGACCAATATAAGAAGAAAAAGAAAAACTACTCACCAATCACCAGTCAATCACTTACCCCCTAGGCTGTGACGTCACCTTTGTATCTTTGCCTTCTCCCTGTAGCTGCACCGGTACGCCTCTCGCCGACCCCGGACTCGCGCTGCTCCGAGCTCCCGCCTCCTCGACTGACTGTGATCAGTCCTGATCTGTGAACTGGCACAGACTAGGGATCTAACCTGGCACCATCCTGATCTGTGAACTGGCACGGACTAGGGATCTAACCTGGCACCATCCTGATCTGTGAACTGGCACGGACTAGGGATCTAACCTGGAACCGTCCTGATCTGTGAACTGGCACGGACTAGCGATCTAACCTGGAACCGTCCTGATCTGTGAACTGGCACGGACTAGGGATCTAACCTGGAACCGTCCTGATCTGTGAACTGGCACGGACTAGGGATCTAACCTGGCACCATCCTGATCTGTGAACTGGCACGGACTAGGGATCTAACCTGGCACCATCCTGATCTGTGAACTGGCACGGACTAGGGATCTAACCTGGCACCATCCTGATCTGTGAACTGGCACGGACTAGGGATATAACCTGGCATTGTCCTGATCTGTGAACTGGCACGGACTAGGGATTTAACCTGGCATTGTCCTGATCTGTGAACTGGCACGGACTAGAGATCTAACCTGGCACCATCCTGATCTGTGAACTGGCACGGACTAGGGATCTAACCTGGCACCATCCTGATCTGTGAACTGGCACGGACTAGGGATTTAACCTGGCATTGTCCTGATCTGTGAACTGGCACGGACTAGGGATCTAACTTGGAACCATCCTGATCTGTGAACTGGCACGGACTAGGGATCTAACTTGGCACCATCCTGATCTGTGAACTGGCACGGACTAGGGATCTAACCTGGCACCGTCCTGATCTGTGAACTGGCACGGACTAGGGATTTAACCTGGCATTGTCCTGATCTGTGAACTGGCACGGACTAGGGATCTAACTTGGCACCATCCTGATCTGTGAACTGGCACGGACTAGGGATTTAACCTGGCATTGTCCTGATCTGTGAACTGGCACGGACTAGGGATCTAACCTGGCACCATCCTGATCTGTGAACTGGCACGGACTAGGGATTTAACCTGGCATTGTCCTGATCTGTGAACTGGCACGGACTAGGGATCTAACTTGGCACCATCCTGATCTGTGAACTGGCACGGACTAGGGATCTAACTTGGCACCATCCTGATCTGTGAACTGGCACGGACTAGGGATATAACCTGGCATTGTCCTGATCTGTGAACTGGCACGGACTAGGGATCTATCCTGGCATTGTCCTGATCTGTGAACTGGCACGGACTAGGGATCTAACCTGGCACCATCCTGATCTGTGAACTGGCACGGACTAGGGATTTAACCTGGCATTATCCTGATCTGTGAACTGGCACGGACTAGGGATCTAACTTGGCACCATCCTGATCTGTGAACTGGCACGGACTAGGGATTTAACCTGGCATTGTCCTGATCTGTGAACTGGCACGGACTAGGGATCTAACTTGGCACCATCCTGATCTGTGAACTGGCACGGACTAGGGATTTAACCTGGCATTGTCCTGATCTGTGAACTGGCATTGACCAGGGATCTAACCTGGCATTGTCCTGATCTGTGAACTGGCATTGACCAGGGATCTAACCTGGAACCGTCCTGATCTGTACGACTGTTTCATACATTTACCAACTGAATCATACAAGTATATTTGCAAATGAATTTAACTGTCAGAAATTGTTGATAATTATATCACTGTATACTTTTAAACATAGAATCACATAGAAGTTACAACAAGCCATTCAGCCCATCCAGTCTGTGTTGGTGTTTATCTTCCACAGGAGCAGTGGTCCTAATCACATGTGCTGACCTTGTTTCCATTGCCCTTTAACCCCTTTCATTCAACCACCTGTCTAACCTATTCTTAAATGTTGACATGGTCTCCGCTTCAATCACTTACACCAATAGTACTACGCAGGCAGCCCTCTGTGTAAAAGGGGTTCTCTTGCTCTCCGCCTAAAGCTTACATTTAATCTTGTGTCTATGTCCTCTTCTTCTATGCCTACGGCAACTCAAAACAGTCTGTCCCATTCCTTCATAATTTTAAACACCTCTTGCAAATGATTCCATAATTTCTTCTGTACCAATGAAAACACCCCCAATTTTTCAAGTTTTTACTTACGTTTTATTTCCTCATACTAAACAGCATCCTGGTGAATCTGTGTTGCACCTTCTTTCTTGCTCCAGCATCCTTCCTATAGTGTGGAGTCCAAAATAACTTACTGTACTCCAACTATTGTCGTACTAAGGCTTTATATAGATTCACCATTATATCTTGACATTTATATTCTTATACCTCTAGCCATAACACCCAGTACTCCATTAGCATTTTTTGGCCTTATCCACTTGAGGTGCTGCTTGTAATGTCTTGTGAGTTAGAACCCCCCCCCCCCCCCAACCCCACTGCTCTTCCACATAACCCAGCCTTCCTCCATTCAATATGCAGATCGTTTTCCCAGCAATTCTGTAGCTATAATGTCAGACCTCCAGTGTAATGCTCCAGCAGTGATGTTGTGCAACTTACTTTGATGGCCATAAACAGAAATGGGGAAGGGGAAGTGAAACATGGGCTAGAATAATACAGGAAGGTTAATTATAAATATATATAATATAAATAAATAAAAGAATATATATTATAATAATTCTATCAGTGTGTGTATGTGCTGACATGCAGATTGTTGGTGCTGTGCGGATTATAAATGATTAAATGGAATTCCATCTTTGGTACCGCATTGAACTTTTTTCAGGACATTTTAATTCACTGCCTTAAAATGTCCTCAGCTTCTGACTAGGGTTCAGTACTGCTTTGGAATCAGGTTAGAATGCCAACACACTGCGTCACAGGTGCCAGCTTCTGTTCCGGTGAAATTTACGTGGTGAGGCATCAAAATCAGAAACAGGCACTTCCAGTGGTTGGACTCACAAACATGAACAGAGGATAGACTGATGGCCATCTACCAGGCTTCTCAAACACAAGGTGGAATATGGCAAGGGGAGATCAAGAATGGGGATGGAGAGGAGATACACTGCACCCTAAAACATGCAACTCTCTCATGCCTCTCTGTCGCTGTACAGAACATGTCACGTTTTTAGAGTTTCTGGTGCAATTCCATATCAATTTGTTCCAAGCTCAACAAGCTTGCAAGTCTGGCTTTAGTTACATCAAACTGTTCCAATTTAATGGGCGTGCACTCCAGATGCACTGAGCTCCATTAACCTTTGATTGCAATAAGTGCAGTGATACGTGACTTTACACTTCTATTCCCTTCCCCTTCATGTGTTTCTTTGAAAATCTCATCAAAACTGAAGTTTTAAATTGCCTCCACATGTCAAAAAATGTCAGTGTTCCCTGGGTGATGCTAACTTTTGCTGAATATGTTGGGAACGTCATATAGAGAACAACAAGAAACCCTTGGACACTAGATGACTTAATATGTATGGCGTTTAATAGTTGGAAAAGAAAACATACAATATCTGAAGAGTAAAGGCCATTTCCATATGACAATAGAAATGGTAACGTGAAACCACAGAATGCATAAACCTCAAGAAGGGCAGTCTTGCTCTGTGCTGACTTAGCTGGTCTCAGCCAGGGAAAAAAGAAAAAAAAAATTGCATTTATAGAGGACCTCAGGACGTCCAAAAGTGCTTTACAGCCAATGAAGTATATTTGAAGTGTAGTCACTGGTGTAATGTAGGAAATGCAGCAGCCAATTTGCACACAGCAAGCTCTCACAAACAGCAATGTGATAATGACCGGCTAATCTTTTTTTTTGTGATTTTGGTTCAGGGATAAATATTGGCCAGGACACCAAGGAGAACTTCCCTGCTCTTCTTTGAAATAGAGCCATGGGATTTTTTACATCTGCCTGAGATGGAGCCTCGGTGTAACATCAAATCCGAGAGACGGCGCCTCTGACAGTGCAGCACTCCCTCAGCACTGCACTGGAGTGTCAGCCTAGAATTTGTGCTCAAGTCTCTGGAGTGGGACCTGAACCCACAACTTTCTGACTCGGAGGCGAGAGTGCTAAACCAGTGAGCCAAGGTTGACAGCAGTTGAAGTGGTACAATTGGTCTTGGCATCCCAGGATTTCCACTCCTGGTTGCTACTAGAAAGTGTGTGAGTAGCTGCCAAGTGCGGGCAAAATCAGCATTGATTGTGATGACCACCCCTGTATTTGAATAGCCTGCCGACACTCATATAAAGGGTGGCTCCTTGGGAGAATGCCAAAGGTCTCCGGGGATCAATGGAACTGTAACTCGGCAATAATCAGCGCCTCTGAGCTAACAGCGTGCTTTGCTAACATCATTTGATCATGCTTGCCAACTATCAAATGATTATCATACATTTCCCACATGTACCTCAGTATATCATATTAACATAGCTATCACTGGAAGCATGCACAATTGTAAAGGTCGTTATAGAAAGCCTCTTGGTCTTGAAATGTGTGTTACAAAGTTTGATGACACAGGAAGAGTAAAATATTGCTTATAAATATACCACTCCTATTTTGTAATCTAACTGTGGGGAGCCAGTGTTGAGGTACTAATCTCACATAATCTGAACTAAGCAAGCAACAGTGCGAAAGACATGGTTTCATAGATAATAAAGGGTGGATGGGAGTCATTGCAAAAAAACACTCAACATTCTTTATTTTTGGAAACACATGTACCAGCGTAAGTTACATTTAGATATTTAAGGCATCACTGCTGTATGATTACATTAATCTGCAGTAGGGCTTAACGACACTGTACATTATGAGGCAGCATTACAGCAATGGCGCCACTTGAACCCAAACCTGTTATTCTGAATGTACAGCACCGAGTGTCTGCTGAAAATGTCAAGGGAGGTTTGAATGATGTAAATTTCCTCTGATCACTGCCACCCACGGTTTCATTGTGACTCATACTGCAGTGATCAGCTGCCTAATGCAGTGTTACTGCCTTCTATTTCACTGAGCATCACAGGGAATTCATATACCTGTTGTATCATACATATTGCTATAAAATGTAGATTTCAATCAAAAGTGTTCGCTGTTGTGGTGGGGGGGGGGGGGGGAGAGAAAATTATTCATAAAATCTAACGGGAGGCAGGGCCATGAGACCATCTGAGCGCTCCGGAAACATTTTAGCAGAAAGATCTGCCCTTGAAATTGCCCTATTGAATCTGAACAATTGAAAAGATTTTCAAGCCACACATCTGTTCTAAAACAGCTGCAAACACACCCGTATATGGGAGAGAGGAGTTCTTAATATTCATTCGTCAGAAATGCATTTCATTTTTTTGAAGATCTGCAACCTGACAGATGCATCGTGAAAAAAACAGGAAAAAAAAGAACTTAGACTGATTTATTTTAAAAAAACAATTCACTCGAATATTAAGTAGCATTCACTATCCTAAAACTTATGATTGCAGTTTTTGTTTCTTGAAAGAATGCTTACTAAACTAACAAGCAAATTACAGGTATAATATTTTCACTCATTAAACATGAAAAAGCAAGAAGGACTTAATAGAGGTGTTCAAAATTATGAGGGTAACCAGAGGACACAGATTTAAGATAATTGGCAAAAAAATCCAGAGGGGATCTGAGGAGAATTTTTTATTACACAGCAAGTTGTCATGATCTGGAATGCACTACCTGAAATGGTGGTGGAAGCAGATTCAATAGTAACTGTCAAAAAGGAAATAGATATATACTTGAAAAGGAAAAAGTTACAGGACTATGGGGAAAGAGCAGGGGAGTGGGACTAATTGGATTGCTCTTTCAAAGAGCCGGTACAGGCATGATGGGCCGAATGGCCTCCTGTGCTGTGTGATTCTATGACTGAGGAGTCAAAGAGTCTGAGCATTGCAGAATGATCCAGCCACACACATATGCTCTCCTCAGCCACCGCCTGCCTCGGAGTTCTGCTTAAATTCAGACACAACAGACACATTTAATGGAATAATAAATAAAAACATGAGCTGGTTGCCTGAATACAAAATCTTGAGACTGAAAACGAAACAGACTCTCTGTGGCACTTCCTGAAGTATTTTATTTTAAAACGAAGGGGTCAGCTTTAAGATTTTCATTTCCCAAATTCTAATATATGTCACATTCGGCGTTAAAGTGTGCCACACAGAGGGTGTGCAGTAACGGCAGTGAAGACTGCATATTCGCTCTCAATTTTCTCCTCTTTAAAAGACCAGTGCTCTTGATGATAAAACCGCACGTTGCAGTTTTCAAAAGGTGTTATGCAATGGGAAATATGTTGCTATGCTACAATCTGCACAACACACTCAGCCTCCACAGGGCTTTAATCAGTATATGACGACAACACTCTTCTCCATTTCAACCGAGAGACAAAGAGCCACAGTTAAGGAATGCAAGTACTTCCAACCCCTGCCAGGGCTTTACAGGGCTTTAAATTAAGCCTGCATCAGTTAGTAGGAAGCTCATTCTTTCCCCCCCTCAATTGGTTGATTGGCAAATTGCTTGGACGCAAACGGCTGCAATAACCTCATAGCAGAACGATTTGCACTGAAATTGCCCCATTAAATCTTATTGGTGTAAATGACTGGCATGCTTTTCATGCCACACACCTATTCGAAAACAGCACACGTATACAGGAGGGAGGAGTTTTAATATTCATTCATCAGAATTACATTTCTCTGAAGGGCTCCAACCTGAAAGTTGCATTAGCAAAAAACACTTTGAATGTATATTCCGTCCACACACACACACACCACAAACATCCACCCCCATGCCTTGCATCATCCCTTTTGTCATTTAAACACTGCTGCCCTCCATCTTATCACAGACTTTCCCCTTTGCTCCTTCCTCTATCCCCATCCCCTGCCCTTTCTCTGGCTCTGTACTTGCTTATAAGTTGTTAAATCGACTTTTTCTAGTTCTGATGAATGGTCATTGACCTGAAACCTGAAACTCTGTTTCTCTCTCCACAGATGCTGCTTGACATGCTGAATATTTCCAGCGTTTTCTGTTTTTATTTCATTTATCAAAAGCCTCTTAATTGACATAAACGGTAGAAGATGGAGTCCTCCAGTTAAACTCTCCCATTTTCCAAAGTGGAAGGAATGCTCCATTATAAAACCCCTCACTGCCTTTATCCATCATCCTGTTAATCCTGTGAAAAATACACCAGTGAATTTAAATTTACACTGCAGTGTTTATGTTGAGGCATTGTGAAAACCGCATCGCACTGACGTAGAAAAAGTAGTACAACTGGGGTTGCCAACTCTCCAGGATTGCCCCGGAGTCGCCTAGTGTTGATGATTAATCTTCTGGACATTGCTGCGGGAAACCTGGGAGAAAAATCACAGGGGCATTAAAAAAAATGTCATTGAACACTTTTGTTTATTAGTTCTAGAAATATTGGAGATGAGAAAAAAAGGCTATTTGACTGGATGGGGCGGTTGGAGGTGGGAGGTTATGTGATGAAACCTCCAGGAATATGTCCAACCAGAGTTGACAAACCCAAGTATAACTGATTCTTAGCAAGTACTCACATGTACTGTCCAACAATCTCTGCCAATCTGGCTCTCAATATACCAGCCCTCAATCACCCTGGTACTCCTAGGATTTTCAGTTCTTATACTGAAAGGATAGGCTGGCCACTGGCTTGTAAGAACATAAGAAATAGGAAGCAGGAGTAGGCTTACGTTGCTAGGTATTATTCTTAAACTGGGCTTTATGGCACGTTGGCACATGGAATGGGCCAGGCACAAGGTATAGGCCAGGAATTGGATAGATTGCAGAGAAACATAACTGAATTCATGTTAATACTGATCCGCTGATTGAAAAATCCAATAATCTCTTAACCTTCTTAACTTACTCACCACCAACACTGATATATTGATTGGTTCATGAGCTCAGTGTTAGCAGCTTGACTCATATGAAGATACATTATAGAGGGCAACTTAAAATAGGAAGAGAATTACGAATGTCAAGACTTCATGTTCGACAAGGTTGCTATGGTTTCATTGTATGTGATATGCCACCAGCACCCATCAGTGCAAAGCCAAGCAATTAACAGATTTAGATATGAAGTGAGATTCTAGAAGCTTTCCTGTAACCTACCAGTGAAGGGTTTATGATTACTATATTTCAGGCAGCTTTCTTGTCTGTGATTATGATGAGGCAAAATAGGAATTTAAAATGTCATTGCTAGAGTAAGAAATACTTGGATTTATGTAGCACGGCATCAAAACCTGTCAAAGCACTTCACACAACAAATTACTTTCGTAGTGACTCTGAGAGTGATCAGTGCTTGCAAAATTATAAATAATCATCCCATTCATGTCATGTGATCTAAAGGGGTTTCTCAGGTTTTTTTTAAACCGGCATCTCTTTTCTTTCTTGCTGCTTCTGCAGAATTGATTTTCTGTACATATTCAGCTGAATGTTATAAAGCAGATATGGTCACATCAGGCTGAAAATTACCCCGACCCTAATCTGTTGTCAGTTTAATGGTGAAATATTACCTCGGACTCAGAGGGTTAAAGTCTCAGCAGCAGGCTGTTCAAATTCGTGACGAAGAAAGAACAAGGCCTGCCAAGGCCACCACAGATGTTTTTATTGCTTGCAGCAACCAATAACCCAATCTCCTGACCTCTCTTCAAGACAGTTTCATCCTCAAGTGCCAGTAGAATTTCCACATCATTATGAAGCCTTCACAATATTCTGTCAGTTGTCATAACAATGCCATTAGAGCTGTTTTTACATTTGTCTCAGAGGGGTGCCAGCGCAGGTCTCACCCAGCCCCTGTGTCAGCAACAACAGCTTGCAATGATATAGCACCTTTAACGTAGTAAAGCCTCACAGGAGCACTACCAAACACAATCTGGCACCAAGCCACATACGGAGATGTTGGGACAGGTGACCAAAAACGTGGTCAAAGAGCTAGGTTTTTAAGGAGCATCTTAAAGGAGAGACAGATAGAGATGCAGAGAGGTTTAAGGAGGGAATTGCAGAGCATGGCCTCAGCAGCTGAAGGTACAGCCACCAATGGTGGAGTGATTGGGGATGCGCAAGAGGCCAGAATTGGAGGAACACAGAGTTCTCGGAGGGTTATAGGCTTGGAGGAGATTACAGAGATAGGGAGCTTACCAGATTTCGCAAAACCAGCCATCAGGAAGACTAGATTTTCCTAGCAGCTTAACTTAGTGAATTGGACAAGTTTACATTGGCATGAGACCTGTGCATCAAGAAGCAGCAGCAAAATCTCCCCTTTAAGGCCCTTTAAAAGCAACTCTAGGTTGTTGGCATCATGTTACTTGTCAAAGTCTCACTGCACTTGGGTGAGACACTGGAGGGCAGCTAGCACCTGTGGAACAGAATATCTCAGAGGAAAGAAAGGATGAGACATTTTTTTTTGGGGGGGGGGTGGTGTGGGAGAAGTATTGTTACGTACACCTGCACCCCCAGACAACAGAACTCTGTAGAGTCATTCACGACCTGATATTTAAACCACAAGTGATCAGAAATGTTCCTAATGCCCATATAAACTAAGCAGTGCACAAACATAAGGAGCAAAAGCACACCTCACTCCCCACAGGATGAGATCTTTACCTCAGCCTGTAATCAGCGGCAGTGCTGAATGGAGGCGAGAGACTATACTGCATGGAGTGAGGAAATGGGCCATGATTTTCCTGTCCCTAAATCCCTGTGCGCAACACTTCGCTGGGTGTCTGGCTCAATTGCACGTGACACACATCCCCTCGGGCTGAACAGACGGAGATAGCAACTCCCGCCTGAAACAGATGTGGCATTTAAATCTCAATGCAAATTACACCGCAGTGATGTAATAAAGCTTCTGCATCATTTTCCAGGCCTAACATTGCGTGGCCACTTGGTTTCAAAAGATGCCTAAAGAAACTGGGCATTAGACATTGGCTATGTTGCACCTGGAGACTGCAAAGAAAGAAAATGAACTTGCATTTATATAATGCCTTTCACGATTGCAGGATTTCCCAAAGCATTTCACAGCCAATTCATTACTTTTGAAATATAATGTCTGCTACTATGTAGGCCAACATGGCATTTGTGCACAGCAAGGTCCCACAAAGAACAAATGAGATAAATGACGAGTTAACATGTTATGGTTGAGGATAAATGTTGGCCTGAACTCATAGAATCATAGAAGATTATGACACAGAAGGCCATTCGGCCCGTTGTGTCCATGTCAGTCAAAAAAGAGCCACCAGCCTAATTCCACCTTCCAGCTCTTGGTCCGTAGCCCTGTCGGTCATGGCTCTTTAAGTGTACATCGAAGTATTTTGTAAATGTGATGAGGGTTTCTGCCACTACCACCCTTTCCGGCAGTGAGTTCAAGACCCCCACCACCCGCTGGGTGAAAAAATGTTTGCTCATTTCCCCTCTAATCCTTCTACCAACAACTTTAAATTGATGCCCCCTGGTTATTGACATCATCAGAGGCGGTCCCTCGTATCGAGGATGACTTGCTTCCACACCAAAAAGGGATGAGTTCACAGGTGTTTCAATGAAGGACCTAATATTCCAGATCTCAAACTACATCCTGAAGGGCGGAAGATGCCTGTGCGTGGATTTTTTAACGTGTGGTGGCCGTTGCACACCAGCCACCACACGGGCTCGACAGAGCTAGGTCTTGGTCCAGTGGCAAGGATTAACCAAGACGACTGGAGACCAGCTCGGCTGCACGGATCTAGTTTTGGATTGGAAGCACTGAGGGACTGGCAGCCAATATATAGCAGTGAGCACAGTGATGGGTGAGCGGGACATGGTGCAGGTTAGGATGCGGGCTCAGAGCTTTGAATGAGCTGAAGTTTGTGGAGAATGGAAGGCTAGTGAGGAGAACAATGGAGGTAACAAAAGCATGTATGATCGCTTCAGCAACATATGGACTGAGGGAGTGGCTGAGATGGGTGATGTTGTCGGCAGCCTTTGTGATGGAGTGGATATTGAGTCAGGATCAAATCAGATGCCAATGTTGAGAACCGCCTGTTTCAATCTGAGACAATGGCCAGGGAGGGAGATGGAATCATTGGTGAGGGAATGAATTTATAGGTGGGGGCAACTATGACGGCTTGGCTTTAATCTTCCCAATGTTCAACTGAAGGCTCTTCCAGGACTGGATGTCGGATGACACCAAATTTGTTGGTTGGGGGGGAGGGGGGGTGGGGGTGGTTAGTCAATACTGAGGAGGGTTGCAACAAATTACAGGAGGACATTAATAAATTTGCAAAATGGACATATAATTGGTAAATGAAGTTCAACATTGTGAGGCATTACATTTTGGTAGGAAGAATAGGGAAGTCACTTATTACTTGGAGGGTGTGAGTCTCGGTGGGGTAGAGGAACAAAGGAACAAAGGGATCTCTGAATACAAATGCACGAATCACTAAAATTAGCGACACAGGTTAACAAGGCCATAAAAAAGGCAAACCTGTTTCCCTAAGCAGAGTGATCAATAAAACTTTTGGTAATTGACCACTCTGCTAAGGGTAACAGGTCCTTCCTAGCCACTCTAATCCAGGCTCCTCAAAATTTTATACACCTCAATTAAATCTGCCCTCAGCCTCCTCTGTTCCATAGAAAACAAACCCAGCCTATCCAATCTTTCCTCATAGCTAAAATTTTCCACTCCTGGCAACATCCTCGTAAATCTGCTCTGCACCCTCTCTAGTGCAATCACATCTTTCTTGCAATGTGGTGACCTGAACTGTACGCAGTACTCAAACTGTGTCCTAACAAGTGTTGTATACAGTTCTAGCATAACTTCCCTGCTCCTGTTTGATAGCAGTGCCATGGGATCCTTTACACCCACCTGAGCAGACAGACAGGGCTTCTTTTGGAAGGCAGCATCTGTGACAATGCATGACTCCCTCAGTACTGCACTGATAGGTCAGCCTGCATTATATGCTCAAGCATTTGAAACTGTAACTTTGTGATGCAGAGATAAGAGTGCTACCACTGCGTCAAGTTGGCTCAGACTGAACAGCTTCAAAGCAACAAACAGCAACTTTAACTAGGCTGAGGAATCTATCTGCGCACGATCTTCAGTGCACTGTGTGGGTGGAGGGGACTTGGCTGCTTCAGAAAGAGCAGCTGCCTGTACTTCCTTACGCGGCTGAGATGCCTGACCTGCACATGTCGTCCCGCCCCGACTGAGCGGGTGCTGAACCCCAGGCGATAGTTCCAGCCAGTGTTCAACCCTTGGCTCTTACATTAGCTGATGGGAAACCAGCAGAAGCAGTCAAAATGGAGTGAGGCAATCAAATCACTCACTGTATATTCCTAAGATTTATTTTTTAAGAAACTGCGAAAGCTTCTAGTAATTCTTCATCGTACTGTGACGGCTAGAATGAATGTAACTTGCAGAAATCATTACAAACATATCCATAGAGTCTGTGTGCAGCGGGAATACACCAAGGATTGGTGAGGGAATCTAACCAACAATCTAAATAAACCTGATTCCTCTGCATCAAAACCACAAGAATGTCTTGATGTTACAACCCCATATATGAGAAACCACAGCCCGATTATGTGTAGTGCCAAAGTGTTAAAAGTAGAACGAAGAAAAGAAAGAACTTGTATTTATGTAACACCTCGTCACATCTCTCAGGATGTCCCAAAGCCCCTCACTTTTTGAAGTGCAGTCCTGTGAGTAAACCTGGCAGCCAATTTGCCACAACAAGGACCCACAAAGAGCAACGAGAATGAATAACTCAGAGGAGGAAAGATAAGACGAATTAATCTGTTCATGGTACTGTTTGAGCGAGGAATGTTGGTCAGGACACAAGGTGACCCTCTGATCTTCTCCAGATCTTTTATGAGCAACGGAACCACGGGAACAGGCAGTATCTTGGTTAAATGGCTCAATCGTTTTCTTTGGGGCTCTCATACGTTCAAAGCCTAAAAGTTATACTAGAATTCCGTGCTTGGTACATTATCGATGTTCAACAAAACAGCCCTTTATATGAACCCAGTTATATAACCAACACGTTGGAGACAATAATCTTTGCTCCATTGGCGGAGTTGCTATGATCAACGCCTTTCATCAAACCTGCAACTATAGTTTTGCAGTAGTGATACCCGCCCTCCTATATGCTTCAGAGACATGGACCATGTACAACAGGCACCTCAAAGTACTGGAGAAGTACTACCAGCGCTGCCTCTGCAATATCCTGCAAATCCATTGGCAGGATAGGCGCACCAACGTCAGTGTTCTCACTCAGGCCAACATCTCCAGCATCAAAGTATTGACCAGGTTTGATCAGCTCCAATGGACGGACCACATCGTCCACATGCCCGATACGAGGCTCCTAAAACAAGCACTCTACTCGGAGCTCCAACAAGCGAGCCCCAGGTGGGCAGCGGAAACGCTTCACGGACACCCTCAAAGCCTCCTTGAAAAAGTGCAACATCCCCACCAACACCTGGGAATCCCTGGCCCAAGACCGCCCAAAGTGGAGGAAAAGCATCCGGGAAGGCGCCGAACACCTCAAGTCTCTTCGCCGGGAGCAAGCTGAAGCCAAACGTAGACAGCGGAAGGAGCGCACGACAATCTAAGCATATCACTCATCTGACCCTTCAACCTCTGTCTGCTCCACCTGTGGCAGAGACTGTAGGTCCCACATTGAACTCAAATAGTCACCTGAGAACACATTTTTAGTGTGGAAGCAAGTCATCCTCGACTCCGAGGGACTGCCTTAGAAGAAGAAGAAGTACAATTGCATTGGGACCGTTTCTGGGGGAGGTGGGACCTGTACAAGCCGGACTGGTTGCACCGTAACAGAGATGGGACCAGTATCCTCGTGGGTGGGTTTACTAGTGGTGTTGGGGAGGTTTAAACTAGCTTGGCAGGGGGATGGGAACCAGAAAAAAGATTCAGTGGGGAGAGAAGCAAAGCTAGAATTGGGCATCAGAAAAGTAGAAAGTGAATTTGGAAGACAGAGAAATCAAGGGCTGGAAAATAGGCAACCAGGGAGTGTGGCATCACTAAATGGTATATACTTCAATGCAAGGAGTATAGGGAATAAGGCAGATGAGTTAAGAGCACTTGGGAGTATGATATTACAGCTATTACTGAGTCATGGCTGAAAGAAGAGCAGGTATGGCAGCTCAACATTCCTGGTTACAGGGTTTTCAGACGGGATAGAGAGAGGGGTAAAAAAGGAGGGGGGGGGGGTCGCAGTATTAATTAAAAAAACAATTACAGCTGTGAGAAGAGATGACATGTTAGAGGGGTCATCAAATGAGGCCATATGGGTTGAATTGAAGAACAAAAATTGACGATCACACTACTGATAGACCCCTAAACAGTCAGAGGGAGATAGAAGAACAGATTTGTGGGAAAATTGCTGCGTAGTGCAAAAACTATCGAACTGTAATAGTGGGGGATTTCAACTACTCTAATATTAACTGGGAAAAAAGCAATGTGAATGGTACAGTGTGTGCGGGATCCCTAAAATGCATTCAGGAGAACTTCTTTAGCCAGTAAGTAACAGGACCAACAAGAGAAGGGGCAGTTCTGGACTTGGTTTTGGGGAATGAAGAGGGGCAGGTGAAAGGGGTATCAGTGGGAGAGCATTTTGGTGCTAATTATCATAACTCAGAAGTATTTAGGGTAGTTATGGAAATGGACAAAGATGGACCAGAAATAAAAGTTCTCAATTGGGGTAAAGCCAATTTTGCTGAGCTGAGATGGGATTTGGCCAAAGTGGAAATGGCTACTTGATGGTAAATCATTGTCAGAGCAGTGCGAGGCATTCAAGGAGGAGATCCTGAGGGTACAGAGCAAGTATGTTCCCTTAAATAAAAGGGTGGAGCTAACAAATCTAGAGCCCCCTGGATGTCAAGGGATGGTACAGGGTAAGATAAAGAAAAAAAGGGAAGCTTATGACAGATTCCGAGCACTCAATACTGCAGAGACGCTAGAAGAGTATAAGAAATGCAGGGTTGCAAATAAAAAAGCTATCAGGAAAGCAAGGAGAGAGCATGAAAGAATGTTGGCAAGTAAAATCAGGGGAAACCCAAAGATGTTTTGTTAAGACCAAGAGGATAACTAGAGAAAGAGGGGGGCCTATTAGAGACCATAAAGGAAATCTGTGTGTGGAGGCAGAAGACGTGGGTATGATTCTTAATGAATACTTTGCATTTGTTTTCACAAAAGAGAGGGCGATGAAGAATTTGCAATGAGGGAGGAACAGTGTGAAATATTAGATGAGATAAATATAGTGAGAGAGGAAGTATTAAGGGGCTCAGCAGTTTTGAAAGTGGATAAATCCCAAGGCCCGGATGAAATGTACCCCAGGCTGTTAAGAGAAGCAAAAGAAGAAATATCATAGGTTCTGACCATCATCTTCCAATCCTCTCTGGGTACAAGTGTGGTGCCAGAGGACTGGAGGACTGCTAGTGTTGTACCTTTGTTTAAAAAGGGAGAAAGGGATAGACCGAGTAATTACAGACCAGTCAGCGTAACCTCAGTGGTGGGCAAATTATTGGAAAAATTCCTGAGGGACAGGATAAATCTTAATTTGGAAAGACATGGATTAATCAAGGACAGTCAGCATGGATTTGTTAAGGGAAGGTCTTGTCTGACTAACTCGATTGAATTTTTCAAGGAGGTAACCAGGAGGGTCGATGAGGGTAGTGCGTATGATGTAGTGTATATGGATTTTAGCAAAGCATTTGATAAGGTCCCACATGGCCGACTGGTCAGGAAAGTAAAAGCCCATGGGATCCAGGGCGAAGTGGCAAGTTGGATCGAGAATTGGCTCAGAAGCAGGAAGCAAAAGGTAATGGTTGATGGGTGTTTTTGTGACTGGAAGGCTGTATCCAGTGGGACTCTGCAGGGCTCAGTTGCTTTTTGTGATATATATCAATGACTTAGACTTGAATGTTGGGGGTATGATTAAGAAGTTTGCAGATGACACTAAAATAGGCTGTGTGGTTGATAATGAAGAACAAAGCTGCGGATTGCAAGAAGATATCAATGTACTGGTCAGGTGAGCGGAACAGTGACAAATGGAATTCAACCCGGATAAGTGTGAGGTAATGCACTTGGGGAGGCCTATCATCATCATCATAGGCAGTCCCTCGGAATCGAGGAAGACTCGCTTCCACTCCTGAAGTGAGTTCTTTTAGTGGCAGAACAGTCCAATATGAGAGCCACAGACTCTGTCACAGGTGGGACAGATAGTCGTTGAGGGAAGGGATCGGTGGGACTGGTTTGCCACACGCTCTTTCTGCTGTCTGTGCTTGATTTCTGCATGCTCTCGGTGTTGAGACTTGAGTGCTCAGCACCCTCTCGGATGCATTTCCTCCACTTAAGGCAGTCTTGGGCCAGGGATTCCTAGGGTCAGTGGGGATGTCGCATTTTATCAGGGAGGCTTTGAGGGTGTCCTTGTAGCGTTTCCGCTGCCAACCTTTGGCTCGTTTGCCGTGAAGGAGCTCCGAGTAGAGCACTTGTTTTGGGAGTCTCGTCTGGCATGCGAACTATGTGGCCTGCCCAGCGGAGCTGATCGAGTGTGGTCAGTGCTTCAATGCTGGGGATGTTAGCCCAGACGAGGACGCTGATGTTGGTGCACCTGTCCTCCCAGGGGATTTATAAACATTTGCGGAGACATCGTTGGTGATATTTCTCCAGCAACAAGGGAATACACATTAAATGGTACGACACTGAAAAGTGTAGAGGAACAAAGGAACCTTGGAGTGCATGTCCACAGATCTCTGAAGGTAGCAGGCCAGGTAGATAAGGTGGTTAAGAAGGCATATGGAATACTCGCCTTTATTAGTCGAGGTATGGAATACAAGAGCAAGGAGCAGAGGAGCCTCCTCTGTTCCAAAGAAAACAAACCCAGCCTATCCAATCTTTCCTCATACCTAAAATTCTCCAATCCAGGCAACATCCTCGTAAATCTCCTCTGTACCCTCTCTAGTGCAATCACATCTTTCCTGTAATGCGGTGACCAGAACAGCACACAGTACTCCAGCTGTGGCCTAACTAGTGTTTTATACAGTTCAAGCATAATCTCCCTGCTCGTGTATTCTATGTCTTGGCTATGTCTTCTTAACCGCCTTATCTACCTGGATTGCTACCTTCAGGGATCTGTGGACATGCATTCCAAGGTCCCTCTGTTCCTCTACACTTCTCAGTGTCCTACCATTTAATGTATATTCCCTTGCCTTGTTAGTACTCCCCAAATGCATTCTCACACTTCACCAGATTCAATTCCATTTGCCACTGCTTAGCCCACCTGACCAGTTCATTTATATCTTTCTACAGTCTACAGCTTGCCTCCTCACTATCAACCACACAGCCAATTGTCATATCATCTGCAAACTTCTTACTCATAACCCCCTACATTCAAGTCTAAATCATTGATATGTACCACAAAAAGCAAGGGGTTAGTACAGAGCCCTGCGGAACCCCACTGGAAACAGCCTTCCAGTCACAAAAACACCCATCAACCATTACCCTCTGCTTCCTGCCTCTGAGCCAATTTTGAATCCAACTTGCCACTTTGGTCTGGATCCCATGGGCTTTTGATTTCCTGACCAGTTTGCCATGTGGGGCCTTATCAAAAGCCTTGCTAACATTCATATACATTACATCATCGCCCTCATCGACCCTCCTTGTTACCTCCTCAAAAAATTCAGTGAAGTTTGAGTGAGGACACAGAGTCTTCTCCAGATCTTTTATGAGCAACGGAATCACGGGGACAGATGGTATCTTGGTTTAATGGCTCAATAGTTTTCTTTGGGGCTCTCATACATTCAAAGCCTAAAAGTCATACTAGAATTCCATGCTTGGTACATTATCAATGTTCAACAAAGCAGCCCTTTATGTGAACCCAGTTACATAACCAACACGTTGGAGACAATAATCTTTGTTCCATTGGCGGAGTTGCTATGATCAAGGTCTTTCATCAAACCTGCAAGTACAATTGCCACTTCCTCGTACTTTGATGGTGGATGAAGGCCAGGCACATAACAATACTTTGAGACAATGGCCTGGGAAGTACAATTCACATGAAGGCGTTGCCTGTTAATCGAGACAAAACAAGTCAGAGAGAGGACGCCAAGTAACCAATTTTGGGGACAACTGACAGAAGATGGAGGAAAACCAGATGTCACATCACAAGGGCGGTGGCCAGTGAGCTATAGCAACAAATCTGAGTGAAGAGCATCTACTAGTTCATTCCTTGTGGTAGATCTTGATTGTGCACACTCGCCTCTGACTCAGAAGGTTGTGGGTTCAAATCCCACTCCAGGGACTTGAAGCACATAAATCTAGGCTGACACTCCAGTGCAGTTCTGAGGGAGTGCTGCACTGTCGGAAGCCCCATCTGCCCTCTCAGTTGGATGAAAAAATTCCATAGCACTATTTTGAAGAAGAGTAGGGGAGGTAGCCCTGGTATCCTGGCCAACATTTATCCCTCAATCAACATAATAAAACAGATTATCTGTTCATTATCAAATTGCTGCTTGTGGGAGTTTGCTGTGCGCAAGATGGCTGCCGCGTTTCCCACATTACAACAGTGACTACACTCCAAAAGTACTTAATTGGCTGTAAAGCACTTTGAGACGTTTGGTGGTCATAAAATGTGCTATATAAATGTAAGTCTTTCTTTTACCCTTTACTTCCTGCCACTGAGCCAATTTTGGATCTAACTTACAACTTTCCCTTGGATCCCATAAGTTTTTACTTTTCTAACCAGTCTGCTATGTGGGATATTTTCAAAAGCCTTGCTAATATCTATGTAGACTACATCAAACGCACTACCCGCAACAACCCTCCTTGTTACCTCCTCAAAATATTCAATCAAGTTAGTCAGACACGACCTTCCCTTAACAAATCTATGCTGCCTGCTCTTGATTAATCCATACCTTTGTAAATGACAATTAATACTGTCCCTCAGAATATTTTTCCAATAATTTGCCCACCACCAAGGTTAGGCTGTAATTACTCAGTCTATCCCTTACTCACTCTTTCAATACGGTACAATGTTAGCAGTTCTCCAGTCCTCTGGCACCACGCCTGTAGCCAGAGAGGATTGGAAAATGATGGTCAAAGCCTCCATTATTTCCTCTCTTGCTTCCCTTAACAGCCTGGGATACATTTCATCCGGGCCTGGTGATTTATCTACTTTCAAACATGCTAAACCCCTTAATATTTCCTCTCTCACTATGTTTATCTCATCCAATATTTCACACTCCTCCTCCTTAACTACAATGTCTGCATCATCCCCTCTTTTGTGAAGACAGACGCAAAGTTTTCATTCAGAACCATACCCATGTTTTCTGCCTCCGCACATAGGTTACAATTTTGGTCTCTAATAGGCCCTACTCTTTCCTCAGTTATCCTCTTACTCTTTATGTATTTATAAAACATCTTTGGATTTTCCTTGATTTTACTTACCAATATTTTTTTCATGCCCTCTCTTTGTTTTCCTAATTTCCTTTTTAATTTCACCTCTGCACTTTCTATACTCCTATAGGCTTTCTGCAGTATTTAGCTCTCGATATCTGGCATGAGCTTCCCTTTTTTGCCTTATCTTATCCTGTATGCCCCTTGACATCCAGGGGGCTCTAGATTTGGAAGTCCCACCCTTTTTCTTTGTGTGAACATATTTGCTCTGAACTCTCACAATCGCCTCCTTGAATGCCTCCCACTGCCTTGACACTGATTTACCTTCAAGTAGATGTTTCCAGTCCACTTTGGCTAAATCATATCTCAGCTTAGTAAAATTGCCCTTTCCCCAACTGAGAACTTCTAACTCCTGGTCTATCTTTGTCCTTTTCTATACCTACGCTAACTACTGCTAACTACTGATGTCTACTGTCACTTCAGAATTCAGTGATTTGCTTTCTAACCAAACCTATACTCATCAAATCACTTTGTGAACCTTTTGCCCCAAGTTTTTGACGTGATCCAGATCCACCACCCAGCCAACCGAAAAATAATTTGCATAGTCATTTTTTTTACATGCTATCTAGTTCCACATGCAACTGACTCATTGCTACAGTTCCAGTCTGCTACCGGGTCGGCTAATATTGTGCCAAGAGCAGTAATTTTAAAAAATAGATTATCAATGATTTGATTTAATGTTATAGTAATTGCCATCACTGTGTGTCTGCCACCATCTATTTTCAATATTGCCTTTTATTATCTTTGGGGAATATTTTGAAATTACTGTGAAGATTTGAGAAGTTAATTGACTAAAGTTTTGCTAAGGAGATGCCATTCTCTCTGCCATTTATCAAATACATATTTAGTGACCAGATTACAAATTGTCATTCTGAAGTGCAGGAGCATTCTGTTATGCTGATGATTTCTTAACAAAGAGGGTAGAAAATGGGAAAGAAAAATAATTTTGCTTCACTATTGAAACCGAGCTGTCAAAACTGTGAAATTCCTCAAAGACAAAAGTATCACCTGAATCTGGAGAGAAAAAAGATCTGAATTGACAACTGCTCATATTAAAACCTGCTCAGGAGTACTGTGAATTCATAAAAATCATAGAATCATAAAGTAATACAGCATGGAAGGAGGCCATTCGGCCCATTGAGTTTGTGCTAGCTCTTTCAAAGAGCAATCCAGCTAGTCCCACTCCCCCGCTCTTTCCCCATATCCCATAAAATTTTCTCTCCTTCAAGTATTTATCCAATTTCATTTTGAAAGCTACTGCTGAATCTGCTTCCATCGCCCTACCAGGCAGTACATTCCAAATTCTAACCACTCGTTACGTTAAAACGTTTTTTCCTCATGTCGCCTCTGGTTCTTTTGCCAGTCACCTTAAATCTGTTCCCTCTCAATATTGACCCTTTAGCCATTAGAAACAGTTTCTCTTTATTTGCTCTGTCTTAAATCCTCGATGATTTTAATCACCTATCAAACCTCTTCTTGGCCTTCTCTGCTCCAAGGAGAACAACCCCAGCTTCATCTAGTCTAGCCACGTAACTAATCTTTCATCCCTGGAACCATTCTAGCAAATCTCTTCTGTAGCCTCTCCAAAGCCTTCACGTCCTTCCTAAAGTGTGGAGCCCAGAATTGGACACAATACTCCAGCTGGGGCTGAACTAGTGCTTTATATAATTTAGCACAACTTCCTGGCTTTTGTATATGGCGGCATTTATAAAGCCAGGATCCCATATGCTATATGAACTGCTTTGCTAACCTGTCGCGCCACCTTCAAAGATTTGCGCACAGGTATCTTTATTCTTGCATCCCCTTTAAAATTGTACCATTTAGTGTGTATGATCTCTCCTCATTCTTCCTACCAAAATGTATCACCTCACACTTTCCTGCATTGAATTTCATCTGCCATGTGTCTGCCCATTCCACCAGCCAGTCTATGTCTTCTTGAAGTCTGTTATTATCTTCCTCACTATTTACTATACTTCCAAGTTTTGTGTCATCTGCAAATTTCAAAATTGTGCCTATACCCCCAGTCCAAGTCATTAATGTATATCAAAAACAGCAGTGATCCTAGTACTGAAACTTGGGGAATGCCACTGTATACCACCCCCGAGTCTGAAAAACAGTTATTCACCACAAATCTCTGTTTCCTATCCCTCAGCCAATTTGGTATCCAGGCTGCTACGGCCCTTTTTATCCCATGGGCTTCAATCTTGCTGACAAGCCCAGTATGTGGTACTTTACAAAAATGCCTTTTGAAAGCCCATAAATAAAACATCAACTGCACTGTCTTCAACCACGCTCTCTGTTACCTCATCAAAAACTCAATCAAGTTAGTCAAACACAATTTGCCCTTAACAAATCCATGTTGGCAATCCTTTATTAGTCTATGCTTGTCCAGGTGGCTGTTAATTTTCTCCCAGATTATTGTTTCTAAAGGCTTCCCCACCACCAACGATAAAAGACTGGCCTGTAGTTGCCAATAATCCTTCTCCCCCTTTTTTGAACAAGGGTGTAATATTTGCAATCCTGCAGTCCTTTGGCACCATCCTGTATCCAAGGAGGATTGGAAGATTGTGGCCAGCACCTCAACAATTTCTACCCTTACTTCCCTCAGCAACCTCAGATGTATCCCATCCAAACCGGGTGACTTATCCATGTCACTTACCGCCAGCCTTTCTAATACCTCCTCTTTAACTATTTTTATCTCATCCAGTATCCCAGCAACCTCCTTGTTTACCATAACTTTAGTAAAGTCCTCTTCCGTGTGGGTGTCCAAAAAAAAAACTCATTTTGTATTGAAACCTGAAACTGGAAGTTACATTACCTGGGGAATATACCGGGTGTCACTACTGATAAGGTGAAAATACACCCTGTCAACCTCACCCACCACGACAACAACAACTTGCACTTATATAGCACTCTTAACATCCCACGGCACTTCGCTGGATCATTATCAGATAAAAATTGACACCGAGCCAAAGAAGGAGATATTCGGGCAGGAGACGAAACGCTTGGTCAAAGAGGTAGGTTTGAACAGATCACATCTCCATTTAAACATATTTTTTAAAGATGCAAACCAGAAATCAAAATTGACTTGCACATAAGGATTTCTATAATATTTGTTCTTAGCATGTTTCCTATGTTTATGGGATGCCAACTATTGCACATCAACAAAAGACATTTTGGATCATAGTTTGACAGGTGGTTGAGGCTATCATTGGTCTGAATGAAAGGCAGTGCCTGGGGTGAACACACTGATAGAGCTGATAGACAATTGGAATCAGGAGCACAAAATGAGAAAAGGGGATTAAAGGATTACCTGAAAGGTTCAAAGAAATGTTATGTTAATTAATCTGTGACAGACGCAAAACCTCTCCAAATCTGTCAAAAATACCGCTCGTGGACAAAACTATTTGCCTTGTTTAGTTCTTTCAAATTGCTGAAGCTTTTCATTAGACTTAGAAAGACATCAGAACAAAGTGCTTTGTATTTCAGTGGAGATTAGCCAGGTACCTGACATTAAAAGATACCAGTATTTTGTTTTGTTGGATGGTGAAATATTGCTAATACCTTTCATTAGACTATCAATGACAATAAATGTTAAAGCATGGCTTTGGGTCTGTTGCCGAAAAAAGGCCATAAAAATCAGGGGGTGGGGCTTCTTCAACACAGATCCGTCTGTGAGAGCCACTGATTGAGCCAAGAGTACAAAAGGAAATCAGATGGAAGTGGTCAGTGAATTAGATGATGGATCGTGAGGCATGTGCACTGTACACTCTTTGATCACCTGTGAATGTAAAAAACAGCTGCTTCCCCAAGGGGCCTCGCCAGGAAATCACTGTTTCTCCACTTGACCCATTCCAGGCTGCAGCTCATACCCGACACGGCTGTGCCACTCCCTGTGGGAACAGGCTCTGTGCTGCTGGTTATGAACGGGAAGTTCTGGTCTTGCAATAGGAATTCCCACTGCAACACAGTGATTGCTCTCAGAGCCGAGCAGCAGGAGCAGGTGTGAGCTGCAGATGGGATCAGCAGGCGGGAGAGTGCCTCTGTGGTTGGAGGGGAACAGCACTTTGCGTGAAGGAAGAGTGTCTTTGTGAAGAAGGCAGGAGAGTGAAGGGAGAATGTCGGTTCAGGTATCTTTCAGGGAAGTGGTGCCTGACTGGTCAGTTCAATATCATAGAACGATACAGCACAGAAAGAGGCCATTCAGCCCATCGTGTCTGTGCCGGACAATGTATAGACAGATTTTATTTTTCACCACTAATATTTTAGATGAAAAATCTAACAATCTACATGCTGCCCCTTGGCGACATCATCCGATGACACAGCGTCAGTTTCCACATGTACACTGACGATACCCAACTCTACCTCACCACCACCTCTCGACCCCTCCGCTCTTCAATAATTTTTTTTTACAAGAAAGGAACAGGAACACACCAATTGTTGATTGTGTTTGGTTTTTGTAAGGTTTTTTTTCTGTGACTACCAGACTTTGTAAATACGATATGAACTTTCTGAGCTGGGGAAAGGATGGTCTTTTGCCATAATACTCAGTGTATTGAAGTGACTCAGACTATATCAACTCTTTTTATCCAGTGAGTTAAAAAGTTTCATGAGTGCAAGTTGTTGTTGTTGTTAGGAAGTATTAAAATAAATGGGAATGCACCCTGGGACTCCCTGGAAATGCATGAATCACTGGGCGTAGGAGAGGCAGTATTTGGAAGGAGTGTTTACAATTCCACCTACAGCTTTGATGAAGGTGACTGGTTAATCTATAACACAGAGAACTGAGGGAGGGATTAGCAGACTGTCACTGATTTTCTCGCTCTCTAGAGACGGAGTGAGAGTCAGTTTGAGAGACTTCAGGCCTTGGTACAAATACATATGGTCTGTAACAGAATACATTAGGGCCAGTTAACTTAAGGAGAGCTATATGGAAAAGTGCCCAGAATAGTGGCAGAGATGCATGGTTTATTATGGTACGAGAACTGGTAAGAAATAGATGTATCTCACCTAAAAATTGCATTCTGTTCATTCATACTTTATAAGTAAGCTTTATGGTTTATAATCATGCCTTATCTCACCTCAAATCACTGGAGAAATACCACCAACGATGCCTCCGCAAGATCCTGCAAATCCCCTGGGAGGACAGATGCACCAACGTTAGCGTCCTCGACCAGGCCAACATCCCCAGCATTGAAGCACTGACCACACTCGATCAGCTCCTCTGGGCAGGCCACATTGTTCACATGCCAGACACAAGACTCCCAAAGCAAGCGCTCTACTCGGAACTCCTTCATGGCAAACGAGCCAAAGGTGGGCAGAGGAAATGTTTCAAGGACACCCTCAAAGCCTCCCTGATAAAATGCAATATCCCCACTGACACCTGGGAGTCCCTGGCCAAAGACCGCCCTAAGTGGAGGAAGTGCATCTGGGAGGGCACTGAGCACCTATAATCTCATCGCCGAGAGCATGCAGAAATCAAGTGCAGACAGAGGAAAGAGCAAACCAGTCCCACGCACCCTTTCCCTCAATGACTGTCCCACTTGTGACAGGGACTGTGGTTCTCATATTGGACTGTTCAGTCACCTAAGAACTCATTTTTAGAGTGGAAGCAAGTCTTCCTCGATTCCGAGAGACTGCCTATGATGATGATGATGATGATCTCACTAGAGTCCTTCCAGAAAGGGTGCAGCTGTGGCCCCTATGAGATCACAGTATCCACTGCACATATGTTACAATCCCCTGGGCCATGATATCATTTAACAAGATATTGGGCAGTAAATGTACATTCATGATCATAAGTGGTGTGAGGTCCACTTACAAGGGTGACTGGCAATGCTGAGTCCTATCAAATCTGTAACAGTAATAGAGTCGCTGAATTTTAGTTCCTCTCCCACCACCTCTGCTGAGATAAACTAACTTGACAGACCTGGAATCAAAATCTGGGACCTTCTGACCGGTATGGTTAAGTACTACACTGAGCAGTGTCTTTACCTACTAGCCTATTCAGGGAGCACCAATTTTATTACTGAAAAATCCAGGTGAAAGGTCAAGGTCCACAGTGTAGAACACTGCCAAGGTTGAAGAGTAGGACTTAGGTTGGGACTAATTTCAGGCTTGGTTGTGATGCCCAGCATAGTCAAATGGCCTGCCAACACTCAGTATACAGGCTCACACAGGAAGCCTTACCATGTGTGTGAGCATTGGCAGCATCCACTGAACCACATGAGAGCAAGAATCACTGCCTTCTGAAGAGAAAAGGGGAAAATTGGAGGGGGGGAAATATGAAGAACAACAAGTGGTTTAGTGCACTGGTGCGACCAAGGCTGTATCACAGCAGGGGTGGAATGTGGTGTCCTGCCAAGTCAGGAACACAGCAAGTTCTTGATTTCAGCCAAGCGATTGGGCAAGTCAAAGTACTTGCCTATGGACAGGGATGGAAGGTCAGAGGTTCAATTGACCTTGCCTGTCTTGTGCGTCCCCTGTTGGCAGGATATAATTGACAGATACTGGGAAGCAGGTTGTCTCACCACCATCTGAAGTAGGCAGCAGTTTGTAGCAGAAAGGATTTTTTAAAAATTGAGAAAAAAAAGGAGATAAAAAATAAATTTACAATGAAGCAAAAGAAATGTTCGTTTAGGTGGAGACGATAATTAAATCTAGGAATAGAGCTAACATGGCCCACTGGCAGCTGAATCACCTTGGTTTCCATTGGGAAGTTCAGGAGCTCAAACCCAAAGGCTGCCTTTGATTTTAATTTGCTTACACCCGACCGAGACTGCTGAAATCTCATAGACGCCCAGCTAAGTTACTGGATGGAATTGTACACACAGATGAAACCTTTCAACTCACTGGATGAAAAGGGTTCACGTATTCTGAGTCACTTCATTACACTGTGAGCATTATTGGCAATATTATGGAGAAGGACCATTGCTCCCCAGCTCAGATCATATCGTATTTACAAAGTCTGGTAGTCACAGAAAAAAAAACTTACAAAAAACAAACACTATCAACAATTGGTGCGCTCTTGTTCCTTTTTTGCATAAAAATGTTATTGCATTTAATAGTATCACGTATCATTTTATATGCTTGTAAGAAAAAAAGACTTGCATTTATATAGCACCTTTCAAGATCTCAGGATGTCCCAGAGCATTTTACAGCCAATAAAGTGCCTTTTGAAGTGTAGTGTAGGAAACACAGCAGCCAGTTTGTGGACAGCAAGGTCACAGAAACAGCAATAATTTGTTTTTGATGTTGGTTGAGGGATAAAATTTGTCCAGGACACCAGGGATAATTCCCCTGCTCTTCTTTGAAATAGTGTAATAGGATCTTTTACATCCACCTGAGAGAGGGCAGACAGGGCATTGGTTCAATGTCAGATGACACCTCCCTCAGTACTACACTATCAGCTTAGATTTTTGTGCTCACATCTCTGGGGCAGGATTTGAACCCACAACCTTCAGACTCACAGGTGAGAGTGATACTCACTGAGCCACAGCGGACGCCAAAACTTGGAGGAAGTTCACTCGGGATTGAGTTTATTTTTGAGTTTCCCCAATGCTCCCACAGCACAATGTCACTCCGCTTGTCCTCCACAAGAGATGGGAAGTTATTTTATCACTTTAACTGCCAGTGGGAATCCTTACAGTACAATTCAGGAATTTGGACAGCACTGCCAATGTTATTTTCAACCATTAAAATCATTCGTCAGAAAATTGTGGTATTCTATCGATGGACAAGGCTCCCATCAATAGCAGGGCACTCATAAAATTTCTCGCAAAAGTTTTTTCCCCAGCCTGTATCGTTAGTTATTTCTTTTCCTAGAAGAATGCATCTGATAAAAAGCAAAAAAATTGCTTTATCTTTTTGGTGTTGCTTTGTTTCTCTGCACTCTCTCTGTGTGTCTCTCTCTGTTTCTCTGCACTCTGTATCTCTCTGCACTCTCTCTGGTCTCTCGGTGTCTCTCTGCACTCTCTCTCTCTCTGCACTCTCTCTCTCTCTGGGTTTCTCTGCATTCTCGCTGTGTCTCTCTGCACTCTCTCTGTGTCTCTCTGCACTCTCTCTCTCTCTCTGGGTTTCTCTGCATTCTCTCTGCGTCTCTCTCAGTCTCTCTCTCTGCACTCTCTCTCTCTCTATGGGTTTCTCTGCACTCTCTCTGTGTCTCTCTGCACTCTCTGTAATATATCCTTACTATACAGTATAAATGCACAGGTGGCCCAAACTTGAGAGAAGATCACACTGTGACCAGTAACCTTTATTAGCCAGCACTGAAGTGATGAAGGTGGGTGGAGCTTCCCCTTTTATACCTGAAAGTCCAGGTTAGGAGTGTCTCCCACAAGTTCACCACCAAGTGGTCAATGTTCTCACGGTGTACAACTTAGGTCAGTTTATACATGGGTTACAATGACAGTTGAATACATGACATCACCTCCCCCCCAAAGTCTTATTGGGATCACAGGTTAAGACTCTCTGGTGGTTTACGCTCCCTTGTAGAGCACCTGAATTGTGGCTCTGATTGTTGGGCGCTGGCCTGAGTGTCTGCTGTTTGCGGTGCCTCAGGCCTGTCTGGACTGCCCACAGTGACTGGGCTCTCCTCCACTTGGTTCCGGTGTTCGGTCACCTGTGGTGGAGTGAACTCTACATCGTGTTCTTCCTCTGCTTCCTCTATGGGGTTGCTGAACCTCCTTTTAGTTTGATCCACGTGTTTGCGGAAGATTTTTCCATTGGTAAGTTTAACTACCAGAATCCTATTCCCCTCTTTAGCAATCACAGTGCCTGTGAGCCATTTGGACCCTGCAGCATAGTTGAGGACAAAGACAGGGTCATTGACATCAATACATCACGCCCTCGCATTCCCGTCATGGTAGTCACATTGTGACTGGCGCCTGCTCTCAACAATTTATTTCACGGTGGTGTGTATAAGGGATAACCTGGTTTTGAGCGTCCTTTTCATTAGCAGCTCTGTGGGTGGAACCCTTGTGAGCGAGTGTGGTCGGGATCTATTGGCCAGCAGGAGGCACGATAAGCGGCTTTGTAGGGAACCCCCTTGGATTCTGAGCATCCCCTGTTTGATTATCTGCACTGCTCGTTCCGCTTGAACAGTGCCGTTCTGATCTGGGTGATACCATTTCCTGCCATGAAGTCCTGGAATTCAATGCTTGTAAAGCACGGGCCATTGTCACTGACCAAGACGTCCGGTAGATCATGGGCGGCGAACATTGCCCATAGATTTTCTACCGTGGCAGAGGATGTGCTTGAATTAAGAATGTCACACTCGATCCATTTGGAGTAGGCGTCTACTACAACTAAAAATATTTTTCCCATGAAAGGACCTACATAGTCCTCATGGATGCGTGACCATGGCTTGGCAGGCCAGGACCAGGGGCTAAGCGGGACTTCTCTGGGCACATTGCCCAGCTGGGCACACGTGTTGCACCTGCGAACACAAAGTTCCAGGTCTGCATCTATCCCTGGCCACCAAACGTGTGACCTGGCAATTGCCTTCATCATGACAATGCCCAGGTGCTCATTGTGGAGTTCTCTGATGAACACCTCTCTGCCCATCTGGGGCATGACTACTCAGTTTCCCCATAGTAGGCAATCGGCCTGAATCGAGAGTTCATCCTTGCGCCTGTGAAATGGTTTAAATTCCTCAGGGCATGCCCCGTACATGGCTGCCCAGTCCCCATTCAGGACACATTTCTTGATAAAGACAGTAGCGGGTCTCTATTTGTTCAGACTTTGATCTGACGGGCTGTCACGGGTGAGCCTTCACTTTCAAAAGCTTCAACAGCCATGACCATGCTCAGCTGCCCCCTCAGTGGTGGCTAGTGGGAGCCTGCTGAGTGTATCAGCACAGTTTTCAGTGCCCGGTCTGTGCTGAATTGTATAGTCATAGGCGGCTAACGTGAGTGCCCACCTCTGTATGCGGGCCGATGCATTTGCATTTATGGCCTTGTTGTCGGCCAAAAAGAATGTTAGGGGTTTGTGATCTGTCTCCAGCTCAAATTTCCTGCCAAACAGATACTGGTGCATTTTTTTACTGCATATACACATGCAAGCGCTTCCTTTTCTACCATCCTGTAGCCCCTTTCTGCCTGGGACAGACTTCTGGAGGCATAAGCTAACGGCTGTAACTGACCCTTGGCATTCACATGCTGCAACACACACCTGACCCCATCGGATGACGCATTGCACGTTAAAACAAGTTTCTTACATGGGTCATATAGCGTTAACAGATTGTTGGAGAATAACAAATTGCGTGCTCTATCAAAAGCCCTTTCCTGGCTGTCCCCCCAGACCCAATCGCGACCTTTGCACAGGAGCACGTGTAGCGGCTCTAACAGCGTGCTCAATTTGGGAAGAAAGTTACCAAAATAGTTCAGGAGACCCAGGAACGAACGCAGCTCCGTCGTGTTATGGGGCCTGGGTGCTCTCTGGATCGCTTCCGTTTTGGACGCAGTAGGTCTGATCTCGTCTCTTGCTACCCTCATCCCCATGAATTCTACCTCTGGAGCTAGGAAGATGCACTTTGCCTTTTTCAGTCGCAGCCCTACCCGGTCCAGTCTGCGTAGCACCTCCTCCAGGTTGTGGAGGTGTTCTTCAGTATCGCAACCCGTGATGAGGATGTCGTCTTGAAAAACCACCATCCTTGGAATTGACTTGAGGAGGCTTTCCATATTTCGTTGAAAGATTGCGGCGGCCGAGCAAATCCCGAACGGACATCTGTTGTACTCAAACAATCCCTTGTGTGTCGTGATGGTGATCAGCTTCTTCAACTCACTCGCCAGCTCCTGGGTCATGTAAGCTGAGGTCAGGTCCAATTTTGAAAAAAGTTTGCCACCGGATAGCGTCGCCAAGAGGTCCCCCGCTCTCGGTAGCGGGTACTGGTCTTGGAGTGACACACGATTGATGGTGGCCTTGTAATCACCATATATCCTGACCACCCCATCCGCCTTGAGCACTGGCACAATCGGGCTCGCCCAGTCACTGAATTAGACTAGCGAGATGATGCCTTCCCTCAGCAGGCGGTCCAATTCGCCTTCTATCTTTTCCTGCATCACGTACAGCACCGCTCTGGCCTTGTGGTGTACTGGCCTGGCGTCCGGGTTTATGTGAATCACAACCTTGGCCCCCATGAAAGTGCCAATGCCGGGTTGAAATAATGAGTCAAATTTGTCCAGGACCTGTGAGCATGATACTCGCTCCACAGAAGAAATTGCATTGACATCGCCCCATTTCCAGTTCATGACAGCAAGCCAACTCCTCCCCAGTAGTGCAGGACCGTCCCCCGGGACAATCCAGAGTGGCAATCTGTTCTCCGAATCTTTGTGGGTCACGACTACAATGGCGCTGCCTAGCACAGGAATGATCTCCTTTGTGTATGTCCATAGCTGTGCGTCAATCGGCAATAATTTTGGCCTCCTGGCCTTGGATGCCCACAACTTGTCGAACTGTTTGATACTCATCAGGGACTGGCTGGCCCCCGTGTCTAACTCCATTGATACTGGGATGCCATTGAGGAGCACTTTCATCATTATCGGTGGCGTCCTGGTGTATGAACTGTCTTTGTGCTCCACATGAACTCGCTGAACTTCAGCTTCCAGCGATTTCCCCCAGTGTCCATTTGACCTCGTAGGGCTTACATCGGGCCCGTCCTCCTCGTACATCAACCTGGCTGCAGGTTTCCTGCACATACGCGCCAAGTGACCGCTGACGTTGCAGTTTCTGCAGGTATATTGCTGACACCTGCAAGCTCTGGCTGTGTGTTTGCCTCCACACATCCAACATGAGCCATTGTTGGAAACAAAAGGTCCATTACCAGTCGATCGTCTCTGACTGTCTCTAAAACTGTCCTTAAGCGCACGATTGACAGGTGTTGATGGCCCCTTACAGGCCGCATTGTCCTTTGCGATGGCATGAATCGCCATTCAGCTAGCCATTGTCTCTGTTGAATTCCCCCTTTGGATTCGACTACATGCTCGGGCATGTCCGATTGCCACTGTCTGCCTGGGGAACTGTGTGCCACGTTAACAATATTGACTCCCTGTCCATTTGCTGCATTTAAGCCAATATTTTTGTCAAACATCATTCTGGTCTCTTCCTTCCCTGAGATAAATGCCTGGGCCATCAAAGCCACCGTTTCCAGGGTCAAGTCTTTGGTCTCAAACAGTTTCCTGAAAACCCCAGCGTGCCCGATGTCCTCAATAAAAAAGTCTCGCAGCATCTCCGCTCTGCATGCATCTGGGAACTTACATAGGCTCGCCAGTCACCGGAGGTCTGCCACGAAGTCTGGAACGCTTTGCCCTTCTCGCCGCCGGTGCGTGTAAAACCGGTGTCTCGCCATGTGCATGCTGCTCGCCGGTTTAAAGTGTTCGCCGATCAACTTACTGAGCTCTTCAAAAGTCTTGTCCGCCGGCTTCTCTGGTGCTAGAAGGTCCTTCATCAGGGAGTACGTCCTGGATCCACAAACCGTCAGGAGATGAGCCCTGCGTTTGTCGGCCGAATCCTGTCCCAACCATTCCTTAGTGACAAAACTTTGCTGTAGTCTCTCAATAAAATAGTCCCAATCATCTCCAACACAGTACCTCTCGTCTGTGCTGGTAATGGCCATGCTCATGTGGTTTAAATCCCAGTTTCTCATCGCCAATAATATATCCTTACTATAAGAACATAAGAACATAAGAATTAGGAACAGGAGTAGGCCATCTAGCCCCTCGAGCCTGCTCCGCCATTCAACAAGATCATGGCAGTTCTGGCCGTGGACTCAGCTCCACTTACCCGCCCGCTCCTCGTAACCCTTAATTCCCTTATTGGTTAAAAATCTATCTATCTGTGATTTGAATACATTCAATGAGCTAGCCTCAACTGCTTCCTTGGGCAGCGAATTCCACAGATTCACAACCCTCTGAGAGAAGAAATTCCTTCTCAACTCGGTTTTAAATTGGCTCCCCCGTATTTTGAGGCTGTGCCCCCTAGTTCTAGTCTCACTGACCAGTGGAAACAACCTCTCTGCCTCTATCTTGTCTATCCCTTTCATTATTTTAAATGTTTCTATAAGATCACCCCTCATCCTTCTGAACTCCAACGAGTAAAGACCCAGTCTACTCAATCTATCATCATAAGGTAACCCCCTCATCTCCGGAATCAGCCTCGTGAATCGTCTCTGGACCCCCTCCAAAGCTAGTATATCCTTCCTTAAGTAAGGTGACCAAAACTGCACGCAGTACTCCAGGTGCGGCCTCACCAATACCCTATACAGTTGCAGAAGGACCTCCCTGCTTTTGTACTCCATCCCTCTCGCAATGAAGGCCAACATTCCATTCGCCTTCCTGATTACCTGCTGCACCTGCAAACTAACTTTTTGGGATTCATGCACAAGGAACCAATCGTGGAGCAGTGGAGGCGTGTCCTGCACAGTAGAAGCTGAGCTGCAGAGAGGAGCAGCTATCAACTTGTGCTCCTGCCTGGAGAGCCCTGAGACCAGCCCAGGAAAAGAAGGAAGGAAGGGGCTTCACCACCAACTTTCACCCAGAGGGAGAGGAGGAGAAAAGAAAACTTTTAACATCTTTTTACCATTCTGCAAAGAGTTGGAGAGAGGGGGAAAAGACCAACAACAACAACATCCAGTGTGGAAGGAGGGGGACTCTACCATTCTACAGGTGGGTGTGGGTGCATTTCCCAAACAGACTTTGTTGTATCGGTGGGGGGAGGAAAGAAGACCACTGAGGGCCGGAACATCGCGGGGGGTGTGTGTGTGTGTGGAAGTGTGCGTGGGGGCCTTGCTTACAACTAGGCCCCACACACAATTGGAACCCCCCCCCACCCCCCACATTTGCCTAGCCTGGGATAGCTGGAGCTACCAGGCTCAAGAATTTCATTAATCACCCTATTTAAACATCATTGGGAGTGTGTGCCTGGTGGCTCGAGCTGCCCCAGGTGAAGACGTCTTCTCCCCCCACCTGAAGACCAATCCAAAGACTGTGTTTTTTGTGTGTTTTTGCCATCTGGGGAGTGCATCCACCCACAGCTGCGAGGGGAGACCTGCCCTCGCAGTTCCCCCCCCCCCTTCCCCCCCCCCCCCCTCTCTTTCTCTGTTACTCTGTTTCTCCCCTCTCTCTCTGAGGCCCCTTTCTTCTAATTTAAAAAAAAAAGATAAAACAATTAAGACAACTGAGCAGAGGGAGCAAGGCCCCTCCCCAATTGCCAACTAGGGGAGAGGTGCCTCATTAAGGGCTCCTCTGCTCAGTTAATATACGAGGCCAATAAAGACCATTAAGGCCTGTGACTTTGGGGTGGGTGGAGCCCTTAAAGGGACCCCGTGATGGCGACCCCATCCACGCCGGTGGCAGGGCCAGCGAGGACATATGCGCAGGTGGCAACCGCTTCCACAGCACCTCCTGCGCCACCCGCTGCCCTGCCACCTTTTCAACTTATCACCAGGAAACACGGGGTCAAGAGCTACACTCACCCCACAATGAGCATTGCGTGCGGGCGATGGCTGGGGTAGTCGGCCCCTCGGCCATTGTCGCGGCCTCCAAGATGTCTGGGAAGGCTGTTTTCTTCCTGGGGTCGGAGCGGGCGGTGTCCCTGGCCCTTGAAAAGGGGCTCACGGTGGGCGGGACGTTCCTGCCGGTGGACCCTCTCGAGGCCACCGCGCAGAGGGTCATCGTGTCAAACGTCCCGCCCTTTGTTTCCGCTGAGCTCCTCCTCCCTCACCTACACCAACTGGGGGAGGTAAGGTCGGGGATCAACCCCATACCGCTCGGCCTCAGGGAGAACAGCCTGCGCCACGTGTTCTCCTTCCGCCGCCAGCTCTTTGTCCGGCTGGCGCGGGAGGACATGACGAAAGGGCACTTTAATGTGGTGCACGAGGGGACTGCCTACCGCGTCTTCTGGACGTCGGACGGCGTGCGGTGCCATGCCTGCAGGGAGGTGGGGCACATTCGCAAGAACTGCCCCGCCTCCAAGGCCGCCAAACCACCGAAGGCGGCCAAGGCTGGCGCCGCCGCCACCCCTCCCCCTAGTTGCGTCCGCGTGCCGGGAGCCATAGGTGCGCGGGCATCGTCGGAGGCCTTTGTTTTCAGGGCCTCCGGCGGGGGGGAGGGAGAGCGTCCGAACGGAAAGAAGGCGCGGAACAAGGAGAAACATCTAGAGGCGGGTCCCCTCGGTGCGCCAGACAATTTGTTTACCGCGCTCGGCCCAACCCAGTCACCGGCGAGCGCGGGGTGCCCCGAGCCCGTGCCCGAGCCCTTGAACAACACCACAGAGGGGCCCGGGCGCGGGCAAGAAAAGGAAAAGGGGGGGGCGGAGCGGGAGGCCTCGGCAGACATGGAGGTCTCCCTGACTCCGCGCGCCCCCAGGAACAAAAGGAGGCACGGCTCCAATGAGGCGGAGGGGGAATAACATCCCGCCGCGGAGGAGTCGGTGCCCGCCGCGTGTCCCGCGTCCCCAACCAGCGCCCCCAAGCTGCGCTGTAGGCGAGAGGAGTCTGTCCCCGGGGAGGGTGAGACAGTCGAGGCTGCCCAGCCTCTGCCTCCCGGGGATGGCGTGGAAGATCTGCCTGTCGTGGGGGGCGTGGGGATCGCGGAGGAATGCATTGCCGCCGGGCCGGGTGCCCCGGGGACTGAGGCGGGCGGGGCCGAAAAGGCCGAACCTGAGCCCGCCCAGCCAATACCCAACTTCCCCCGGGAGTCGCTCGACCCGGCAGAAACCGAAACAAATATTTATGACACTGTAGATGCTGGGCCGGGGGGTGGCAGCGGGGAGGGGGAGGAACACCCACCCTCGCCCCTTACTTTGGAGCTGGTGCACTTGGGGAGCCTGGGGATTTCCTATGGCCGGGTCTCTCCTTGTTCCCCAGTTCCTGGGGCGGAGGGGGAATCCCTTCCGCTGTCATTTCCCGACCCAGCACCATTTTTAAAAGAGCCCAGTGGGGACTCCTCTGCCGACGATCCTGGGGGTGGGATCGGGGCAGTGCCAGGGCCGGTTGGAGCGGCCGGTTCATTTGCCGTACCTTGTGCGGTCGATGGGCCGGCTGCTGGCGGCCACCTCCCGGAGGAGGACGGGGACTCGGTGGGGGACGCGGGTGAAGACCTAGAGACCACCGCCAGCGAGGCGGTGGATCTGCTCGCGGCCGCCGCCGAGACCATCCTCATTCCTGCAAAGGAACTCCGGGACTTTTTGGCCCAGAGCCGGGGTCGCTGCAACCAAGCCCGACTGGCCCTGGAAAAATGGTCCGAGCCAGAGCTGATCAAGGGGTCCGTCCGCGCCGCCGTCAAAACCTTGGCCGCGGGCGGGCCCTTGACAAAGGCGCAACACCTTGAGCTGCGCGAGCTCGAGGGACTCCTCGCTGGGCTGCGGAGGGAGCGGAGTTCAACAAAAGACTCCGCTCCCTCCCCCACAATAGGTTAAGGTAGAGGTTGCACTATGCTTTTGCCATGAAGATAACCATAGCCAGCCTCAACATCAACGGCGGCAGAGGGGCACGCCGTAGATTTGACAATTTTTCGCTCCTGCGGGAGGGGAAATATGCGGTGTGCTTCCTGCAAGAAACCCACACCGTTCCGGGAGACGAAGCCACGTGGCTCCTGGAATGGCAAGGAGAGGTCCGCATGAGCCACCTCACCGCCATTTCTAGTGGGGTGGCCATCTTGCTGGGCCCGCATTTTCAGCCGGAGATCTTGGGGGTCGAGGAGCCCGTGCCAGGCCGCTTGCTGCACGTAACGGTTCGCCTGGGGGACGTGCCGCTCCATCTCGTGAACGTGTACGCCCCTCAGCCCGGCCCGCAGCAAACGCGCTTCTTTGAAGAGGTGTCCGCTCTTCTTGGCTCCGTCGACGTCGGCGACTGCATTGTCCTCGGGGGGGATTTTAACTGCACCCTCGAGGCGAGGGACCGCTCCGGTGCCCCGCAGTGCATGACGGCGATGGAGAAGTTGAGGGACCTGGTCGGGTCCTTCGACTTGGTGGACGTCTGGCGAAATCTCCACCCCGACTCCAGCGCCTTTACTTGGGTGAGGCCTGGAGTAGGATGGTCCAGAGTCGACCGCCTTTACGTGTCTCGGGCGTACGTTTCCTGCATCCCGGCGGCCTCCATGCGGCCGGTGCCGTGTTCGGACCACCACCTGGTGTGGGCGGAGCTCGCTTCGCTCCGCGCGAGGACGGGGTCCGCGTACTGGCACTTTAACAACCGGCTGCTGGAGGACGTGCGGTTCCAGGACTCGTTCCGTCGATTCTGGTCCGACTGGAGAAGGAAGCAGGGGGGCTTCCCCTCCTTGAGGCTATGGTGGGACGTGGGCAAGGCTCACGTCCGCGTCTTCTGTCAAGAGTACGCGAGGGGGTCGACCAAGAGGCGGGCGGCCAGAGTCGGGCGCCTAGAAAAAGAGGTGCTCGACCTGGAATCCCGTCTCGGTCAAGTCGTCCAGGACCCGGCCCTGCGGACGGTGTACGAAGCGAAGAAGGCCGTGCTGAAGGACCTGCAGCTCGTCGGGTCCCGAGGCGCGTTCGTGAGGTCGCGGATCCGGTTCCTGCGGGATCTGGACCGCGGCTCCCCCTTCTTCTACTCGCTGGAAAAAAGGCAGAGAGTCCGTAAGCAGCTCTTGACGCTGCTGGCCGACGACGGCTCTCTCGTCTCGGATCCGGAGGGCGTCAACAACAGGGCCCGTGAATTTTACGGGGCTCTCTTCTTTCCGGATCCGTCCAGCGAGGAAGCGCGTAGAGTTTTGTGGGAGGACCTGCCGAAGGTCAGCCCGGAGGGCGCCGAAAATCTGGAAGCTCCGCTAAGCCTGGCGGAGCTGACCGGTGCCCTCGCCCGGCTCTCGAGGGGAAAATCCCCGGGGCTGGACGGGCTGACCGTGGAGTTCCACAGGGCGTTCTGGGACGTCCTGGGGAGCGACTACGCGCGGGTCCTGGGGGAAAGTCTGGCGACCGGGGAGATGCCCCTCTCTTGGCGCAGGGCAGTCATCGTCCTGCTGCCTAAGAAGGGCGATCTCCGCCTCCTTAAGAACTGGCGCCCGGTCTCCCTCCTCAGCACGGACTACATTAATCTTCGCCAGGGCGATGTCTGCTCGCCTTGGTGCCGTGCTGGACCACATGATCCACCCTGACCAGTCCTACACGGTCCCGGGCCGGACAATCAACGATAACATCCATCTGGTCCGGGACCTCATCCATTGTTCCCAGGAGGCTGGTCTGTCGGTCGCCTTCCTATCCCTCGACCAAGAGAAGGCGTTCGACAGGGTGGATCACGACTATCTGCTCAGAACTCTGCGCGCTTTCGGGTTCGGGATGCATTTCGTCGCCCGGATCCGACTTTTGTACGCCGCCGCGGAGTGTCTGATTAAGGTTAACGGGTCCTTGACGGCGCCCCTTCGCTTTAGGAGAGGGGTGCGCCAGGGATGCCCCATGTCCGGCCAGTTATACGCCGTTTGCGTGGAGTATTTCCTGCGCCTCTTGCGGACGAGGTTGACGGGACTGGCTCTGCAAGGGCCGGGCGTGGAGGTCGTCCTCTCGGCTTACGCCGATGACGTGCTCCTCGCGGTAGAGGATCCCGCTGACCTGCGGAGGATGCGTGAGTGCCAGGAGATTTACTCGGCCGCGTCCTCCGCCAGGATCAACTGGGAGAAATGTTCCGGACTCCTGGTGGGTCAGTGGCGGGTGGACTCCCTGCCGGAGGAGCTCAGGCCTTTTGCCTGGAGCACGACCCATCTCCTCTATCTGGGAGTCTACCTTAGCCCCGACGATGGAGCCTGGCCGGCGAACTGGCAGGAGCTGGAGGCCAAGGTCGCCGCTCGCCTAGGGCGCTGGACAGGACTGCTCCGAGTGCTGTCCTACAGGGGTCGAGCGCTAGTCATAAACCAGCTGGTGGCCGCAATGCTGTGGTACCGGCTGGTCACTTTGACCCCTCCCCCTGCGTTTGTCGCCAAGATACAGAAGAAGCTGGTGGACTTCTTCTGGAACAACAGGAAGCACTGGGTCTCTGCCGCGGTCTTGAGTCTCCCGCTTGAGGAGGGCGGTCAGTCGTTGGTGTGCGTCAGCGCCCAGCTCGCGACTTTCCGTCTTCAGACCCTGCAGAGATACCTTTACGTCGAGCCCCCTCCTAGGTGGTGTGCTCTGGCGAGGTATTTCTTCCGCCAGCAGCGCGACCTCAATTATGACACGCAGCTCCTGTTTGTGAACTTGGGGGGTGCCAGGACCGCCCTCCGGGAGCTGCCTGTCTTTTACAGGGAACTTATCAGGGTCTGGAACAAAGTCTCAACCAAGCGCAGCTCTCCGCCGGCTAGAGTGGCGGCCGTCCTGCAGGAACCGCTGCTCGGGAATCCGTACCTCCACGGCCGAGGTTTTATGTGGCGGTCGGAAGAGAGGGCTGTGGCTGGTGAGGTGACCAGGGTCAGGGACCTGCTCGATGGCGGAGGAGCGGGCTGGATGGCGCCAGACACGCTGGCGCGGCGCCTAAATTCTGCCAACGTCCGCCACGCGGCCGATGCCATCGAGTCGCTAAAAACAGCTCTGGGCCCTGACTCCGTTAGGTGCATCGAGGAGGCTCAAGCACGTGGGGAGATCCCGTCCGAACTGACCCCCGTCCGGACGGAATTCCTCATCGGCGCCAAACCCCGGAACCTCCCTCGGGGGCCGGCGCCTCACAACTTGAGCCGCCTCGGGGAAATCCCCTCCGTGCCTTTCAGTTCCGCGTGGAGGGGTTTCCTGTACGGGCTGCTCCTGCACACCCTCAACTTTGCCATCCTCGCCGGCCGTCCGGACACGCCATGGCGTACCATCTTGCCGTCCGGAGGAGGCGGGGGTCCCCGATGGAGGGCACTCTACGCAGGGGTCCTCCCACTATTCATCGGGGACTTGGCCTGGAGGGTGGTGCACGGAGCAGTGCCGTGCAACAAATTTTTAAGCCGGTTCACGGACTCCCAGGCCGCCTGCAATTTCTGCGGTCTGGAAGAGTCCGTGTTCCATGTTTTTATGGAATGCACAAGGTTGCAGCCCCTGTTTTATTATTTGAAGGGGCTGCTCCTGAAATTCTGGCTGCACTTCAGTCCCACTCTCCTGATCTTTGGGCACCCTGTGCGGAGGGGAGCGGGTAGGTCCGAAGGCCTCCTCGTAGGACTGCTCCTGGGCACGGCCAAGGGTGCCATCAGCCGGTCCAGGCAGCGGGCGGTCGAGGGGGTCGTTCAGCCTGACTGCCTGCCTCTCTTCCGCTCTTACATCCGGTCCAGGGTGTCCTTGGAGATGGAGCACGCGGTGTCCACCGGTACGCTCGCGGCCTTCCGCGAGAGGTGGGCACCGGAGGGACTGGAGTGCATCATCACGCCCGGCAACCAAATTTTAATTTGATTTTACGTTTTTAAGTTTAATTTGTTTTAATTGCCGGTGCTTTTAGTGTCCCCCTTCCCTTTTATAGGGGGCACTGGGGAAAATTGTGATTTTAGTGCCCAAAAAAAAAACCAAAAAAAGAAAAACACAAAAAAAAAAGGGGGGAAAAAAAAGGGCCTTGTAAATGTCTGGAGTGTCACCCAGGTCGGGTGGCACAGTTTAATGTTTATGTTTTGCAGGTAGACTCTAAAAGAGTTTCATGCACAAGGAACCAATTGTGGAGCAGTGGAGGCGTGTCCTGCACAGTAGAAGCTGAGCTGCAGAGAGGAGCAGCTATCAACTTGTGCTCCTGCCTGGAGAGCCCTGAGACCAGCCCAGGAAAAGAAGGAAGGAAGGGGCTTCACCACCAACTTTCACCCAGAGGGAGAGGAGGAGAAAAGAAAACTTTTAACATCTTTTTACCATTCTGCAAAGAGTTGGAGAGAGGGGGAAAAGACCAACAACAACAACATCCAGTGTGGAAGGAGGGGGACTCTACCATTCTACAGGTGGGTGTGGGTGCATTTCCCAAACAGACTTTGTTGTATCGGTGGGGGGAGGAAAGAAGACCACTGAGGGCCGGAACATCGCGGGGGGTGTGTGTGTGTGTGGAAGTGTGTGTGGGGGCCTTGCTTACAACTAGGCCCCACACACAATTGAACCCCCCCCCCCCAATTGCCTAGCCTGGGATAGCTGGAGCTACCAGGCTCAAGAATTTCTCCTAATCACCCTATTTAAACATCATTGGGAGTGTGTGCCTGGTGGCTCGAGCTGCCCCAGGTGAAGACGTCTTCTCCCCCCACCTGAAGACCAATCCAAAGACTGTGTTTTTTGTGTGTTTTTGCCATCTGGGGAGTGCACCCACCCACAGCTGCGAGGGGAGACCTGCCCTCGCAGTTCCCCCCCCCCCCCTTTCCACCCCCCTCTCTCTTTCTCTGTTACTCTGTTTCTCCCCTCTCTCTCTGAGGCCCCTTTCTTCTAATTTAAAAAAAAAGATAAAACAATTAAGACAACTGAGCAGAGGGAGCAAGGCCCCTCCCCAATTGCCAACTAGGGGAGAGGTGCCTCATCAAGGGCTCCTCTGCTCAGTTAGTATACGAGGCCAATTAAGATCATTAAGGCCTGTGACTTTGGGGTGGGTGTGGCCCTTAAAGGGACCCCGTGATGGCGACCCCATCCACACCGGTGGCGGGGCCAGCAAGGACATATGCGCATGCGGCATCCACATCCACGGTGCCTCCTGCGCCACCTGCTGCCCTGCCACCATTCAAACTAATAACCAAAAAACACGGGGTCAAGAGCTACACTCACCCCACAATGAGCATTGAGGAGTGCGTGCGGGCGATGGCTGGGGTAGTCGGCCCCTCGGCCATTGTTGCAGCTTCCAAGATGTCTGGGAAGGCTGTGTTCTTCCTGGGGTCGGAGCGGGCGGTGTCCCTGGCCCTCGAAAAGGGGCTCACGGTGGGCGGGACGTTCCTGCCGGTGGATCCTCTCGAGGCCACTGCGCAGAGGGTCATCATATCAAACGTCCCGCCCTTTGTTCCCGCTGAGCTCCTCCTCCCTCACCTACACCAAATGGGGGAGGTAAGGTCAGGGATCAACCCCATACCGCTCGGCCTCAGAGAGAACAGCCTGCGCCACGTGTTCTCCTTCCGCCGCCAGCTCTTTGTCCGGCTGGCGCGGGAGGAGACGACAGAGGGGTATTTTAATGTGGTGCACGAGGGGACTGCCTACCGCGTCTTCTGGACGTCGGACGGCGTGCGGTGCCATGCCTGCAGGGAGGTGGGGCATGTTCGTAAGAACTGCCCCGCCTCCAAGGCCGCCAAACCACCGAAGGCGGCCAAGGCTGGCGCGCCGCCACCCCTCCCCCTAGTTGCGTCCGCGTGCCGGGAGCCGTAGGTGCACGGGCATCGTCGGAAGCCTTTGTTTTCAGGGCCTCCGGCGGGGGGGAGGGAGAGCGTCCGACCGGAAAGAAGGCGCGGAAGAAGGCAAAACATCAAGAGGCGGGTCCCCTCAGTGCGCCGGAAAATTTGACCACCGCGCTCAGCCCAACCCCGTCACCGGCGAGCGCGGGGTGCCCTGAGCCCGTGCCTGAGCCCTTGACCAATACCGCGGAGGGGCCCGGGCACGGGCAAGAAAAGGAAAAGGGGGGGGCGGAGCGGGAGGCCTCGGCAGACATAGAGGTCTCCCTGCCTTCGCGCACCCCCAGGAACAAAAAGAGGCACCGCCCCAATGAGGCGGAGGGGGAACAACATCCCTCCGCGGAGGAGGCGGTGCCCGCCGCGTGTCCCGCGTCCCCCACCAGCGCCCCCAAATTGCGCTGCAGGCGCAAGGAGTCTGTCCCCAGGGAGGGTGAGGCAGTCGAGGCTGCCTAGCCGCTGCCTCCTGGGGATGGCGTGGAAGATCTGCCTGTCGTGGGGGGCGTGGGGCCAGCGGAGGAATGCGTAGCCGCCGGGTCGAGCGTCCCGGGGACTGAGGCGGGCGGGGCCGAAAAGGCCGAACCTGAGCCCGCCCAGCCAATACCCAACTTCCCCCGGGATTTGCTCGACTCGGTAGAAACTGAAAATATGAATAAGTTTAATGAATCCGTACACGCTGGGCTGGGGGGAGGCGGCGGGGAGGGGGAAGAACAACAACCCTCGCCCCCTACTTTGGAGCTGAGGGACTTGGTGGACCTGGAGAATTTTCTAAACCAGGTCTCTCCGTGTTCCCCGGCTCCTGGGGCGGAGGAGGAACCCCTTCCGCTGTCGCTTCCCGACCCAGCACCAATTTTAAAAGAGCCCAGTGGGGATTCCTCTGCCGACGATGCTGGGGGTGGGATCGGGGCAGAGCCAGGGCCAGATGGAGCGGCCGGGCCGTTTTCCGTACCTCGTGCGGTCGACGGGCCGGCTGCTAGCGGCGACCTCCCGGAGGGGGACGGGGACTCAGTGGAGGACGCGGGTGAAGATCTCGAGTCCATCGCCAGTGAGGCGGTGGATCTGCTCGCGGCCGCCACTGAGACCCTCCTCATTCCCGCAGAGGAACTCCGGGACTTTTTGGTCCAGTGCCGGGGTCGCCGCGACCAAGCCCGTCTGGCCCTGGAAAGATGGTCCGAGCCGGTGTTGCTCGTCGCTTCCGTCCGCGCCGCCGCTAAAACCATGGCCGCGGGCGGGCCCTTATCAAAGGCTCAAGGCCTTGAGCTGCGCCGGCTCAAAAAGTTCCTCGCTGGGCTGCAGAAGGAGTGGAGGTCAACAAACTACTCCACTCCCCTCCCACAATAGGTTAAGGTAGAGGTTGTACTATGCTCTAGTCATGAAGATAACCATAGCCAGCCTCAACATCAACGGCGGCAGAGGGGCACGCCGTAGATTTGACAATTTTTCGCTCCTGCGGGAGGGGAAATATGCGATGTGCTTCCTGCAAGAAACCCACACCGTTCCGGGAGACGAAGCCACGTGGCTCCTGGAATGGCAAGGAGAGGTCCGCATGAGCCACCTCACCGCCATTTCTAGTGGGGTGGCCATCTTGTTGGGCCCGCATTTTCAGCCGGAGATCTTGAGGGTCGAGGAGCCCGTGCCAGGCCGCTTGCTGCACGTAACGGTTTGCCTGGGGGACGTGCCGCTCCATCTCGTGAACGTGTACGCCCCTCAGCCCGGCCCGCAGCAAACGCGCTTCTTTGAAGAGGTGTCCGCTCTTCTTGACTCCGTCGACGTCGGCGACTGCATTGTCCTCGGGGGGGATTTTAACTGCACCCTCGAGGTGAGGGACCGCTCCGGTGCCCTGCAGTGCATTACGGCGATGGAGAAGTTGAGGGACCTGGTCGGGTCCTTCGACTTGGTGGACGTCTGGCGAAATCTCCACCCCGACTCCAGCGCCTTTACTTGGGTGAGGCCTGGAGTAGGATGGTCCAGAGTCGACCGCCTTTACGTGTCTCGGGCGTACGTTTCCTGCGTCCCGGCGGCCTCCATGCGGCCGGTGCCGTGTTCGGACCACCACCTGGTGTGGGCGGAGCTCGCTTCGCTCCGCGCGAGGACGGGGTCCGCGTACTGGCACTTTAACAACCAGCTGCTGGAGGACGTGCGGTTCCAGGACTCGTTCCGTCGATTCTGGTCCGACTGGAGAAGGAAGCAGGGGGGCTTCCCCTCCTTGAGGCTATGGTGGGACGTGGGCAAGGCTCACGTCCGCGTCTTCTGTCAAGAGTACGCGAGGGGGTCGACCAAGAGGCGGGCGGCCAGGGTCGGGCGCCTAGAAAAAGAGGTGCTCGACCTGGAAGCCCGTCTCGGTCAAGTCGTCCAGGACCCGGCCCTGCGGACGGTGTACGAAGCGAAGAAGGCCGCGCTGAAGGACCTGCAGCTCGTCGGGTCCCGAGGTGCGTTCGTGAGGTCGCGGATCCGGTTCCTGCGGGATCTGGACCGCGGCTCCCCCTTCTTCTACTCGCTGGAAAAAAGGCAGAGTGTCCGTAAGCAGCTCTTGACGCTGCTGGCCGACGACGGCTCTCTCGTCTCGGATCCGGAGGGCGTCAACAACAGGGCCCGTGAATATTACGGGGCTCTGTTCTCTCCGGATCCGTCCAGCGAGGAAGCGCGTAGAGTTTTGTGGGAGGACTGCCGAAGGTCAGCCCGGAGGGCGCCGAAAATCTGGAAGCTCCGCTAAGCCTGGCGGAGCTGACCAGTGCCCTCGACCGGCTCTCGAAGGGAAAATCCCCGGGGCTGGACGGGCTGACCGTGGAGTTCCACAGGGCGTTCTGGGACGTTCTGGGGGGCGACTACGCGCGGGTCCTGGGGGAAAGTCTGGCGACCGGGGAGATGCCCCTCTCTTGGCGCAGGGCAGTCATCGTCCTGCTGCCTAAGAAGGGCGATCTCCGCCTCCTTAAGAACTGGCGCCCGGTCTCCCTCCTCAGCACGGACTACAAAATTTTCGCCAGGGCGATGTCTGCTCGCCTTGGTGCCGTGCTGGACCACATGATCCACCCCGACCAGTCCTACACGGTCCAGGGCTGGACAATCCACGATAACATCCATCTGGTCCGGGACCTCATCCATTGTTCCCAGGAGGCTGGTCTGTCGGTCGCCTTCCTATCCCTCGACCAAGAGAAGGCGTTCGACAGGGTGGATCACGACTATCTGCTCGGAACTCTGCGCGCTTTCGGGTTCGGGACGCATTTCGTCGCCCGGATCCGACTTTTGTACGCCGCCGCGGAGTGTCTGATTAAGGTTAACGGGTCCTTGACGGCGCCCCTTCGCTTTAGGAGAGGGGTGCGCCAGGGATGCCCCATGCCCGGCCAGTTATACGCCGTTTGCGTGGAGCCTTTCCTGCGCCTCTTGCGGATGAGGTTGACAGGACTGGCTCTGCAAGGGCCGGGCGTGGAGGTCGTCCTCTCGGCTTACGCCGATGACGTGCTCCTCGCGGTAGAGGATCCCGCTGACCTGCGGAGGATGCGTGAGTGCCAGGAGATTTACTCGGCCGCGTCCTCCGCCAGGATCAACTGGGAGAAATGTTCCGGACTCCTGGTGGGTCAGTGGCGGGTGGACTCCCTGCCGGAGGAGCTCAGGCCCTTTGCCTGGAGCACGACCCATCTCCTCTATCTGGGAGTCTACCTTAGCCCCGACGAGGGAGCCTGGCCGGCGAACTGGCAGGAGCTGGAGGCCAAGGTCGCCGCTCGCCTAGGGCGCTGGACAGGACTGCTCCGAGTGCTGTCCTACAGGGGTCGAGCGCTAGTCATAAACCAGCTGGTGGCCGCAATGTTGTGGTACCGACTGGTCACTTTGACCCCTCCCCCTGCGTTTGTCGCCAAGATACAGAAGAAGCTGGTGGACTTCTTCTGGAACAACAGGAAGCACTGGGTCTCTGCCGCGGTCTTGAGTCTCCCGCTTGAGGAGGGCGGTCAGTCGTTGGTGTGCGTCAGCGCCCAGCTCGCGACTTTCCGTCTTCAGACCCTGCAGAGATACCTTTACGTCGAGCCCCCTCCTAGGTGGTGTGCTCTGGCGAGGTATTTCTTCCGCCAGCAACGCGACCTCAATTATGACACGCAGCTCCTGTTTGTGAACTTGGGGGGTGCTAGGACCGCCCTCCGGGAGCTGCCTGTCTTTTACAGGGAACTCATCAGGGTCTGGAACAAAGTCTCCACCAAGCGCAGCTCTCCGCCGGCTGGAGTGGCGGCCGTCCTGCAGGAGCCGCTGCTCGGGAATCCGTACCTCCACGACCGAGGTTTTATGTGGCGGTCGGAAGAGAGGGCTGTGGCTGGTGAGGTGACCAGGGTCAGGGACCTGCTCGATGGCGGAGGAGCGGGCTGGATGGCGCCAGAAACGCTGGCGCGGCGCCTAAATTCTGCCAACGTCCGCCACGCGGCCGATGCCATCGAGTCGCTTAAAACAGCTCTGGGCCCTGACTCCGTTAGGTGCATCGAGGAGGCTCAAGCACATGGGGCGATCCCGTCCGAACTGACCCCCGTCCGGACGGAATTCCTCATCGGCGCCAAACCCCGGAACCTCCCTCGGGGGCCGGCGCCTCACAACTTGAGCCGCCTCGGGGAAATCCCCTCCGTGCCTTTCAGTTCCGCGCGGAGGGGTTTCATGTACGGGCTGCTCCTGCACACTCTCAACTTTGCCATCCTCGCCTGCCGTCCGGACACGCCATGGCGTACCATCTTGCCGTCCGGAGGAGGCGGGGGTCCCCGATGGAGGGCACTCTACGCAGGGGTCCTCCCACTATTCGTCGGGGACTTGGCCTGGAGGGTGGTGCACGGAGCAGTGCCGTGCAACAAATTTTTAAGCCGGTTCACGGACTCCCAGGCCGCCTGCAATTTCTGCGGTCTGGAGGAGTCCGTGTTCCATGTTTTTATTGAGTGCACGAGGTTGCAGCCCCTGTTCCATTATTTGAAGGGGCTGCTCCTGAAATTCTGGCTGCACTTCAGTCCCACTCTCCTGATCTTTGGGCACCCTGTGCGGAGGGGAGCGGGTAGGTCCGAAGGCCTCCTCGTAGGACTGCTCCTGGGCACGGCCAAGGGTGCCATCAGCCGGTCCAGGCAGCGGGCGGTCGAGGGGGTCGTTCAGCCTGACTGCCTGCCTCTCTTCCGCTCTTACATCCGGTCCAGGGTGTCCTTGGAGATGGAGCACGCGGTGTCCACCGGTACGCTCGCGGCCTTCCGCGAGAGGTGGGCACCGGAGGGACTGGAGTGCATCATCACGCCCGGCAACCAAATTTTAATTTGATTTTATGTTTTAAAGTTTAATTTGTTTTAATTGCTGGTGTTTTTAGTGTCCCCTTCCCTTTTATAGGGGGCACTGGGGAAAAATTGTGATTTTAGTGCCCAAAAAAAAAACCAAATAAAAGGAAAAAAAAAAAAACCCCAAAAAACCAAAAAAAAAGAAAAAAAGGGCCTTGTAAATGTCTGGTGTGTCACCCAGGTCGGGTGGCATGGTTTTAATGTTTATGTTTTTGCAGGTAAACTCAAAAGAGTTTCATGCACAAGGAACCAATCGTGGAGCAGTGGAGGCGTGTCCTGCTCAGTTGGAGCTGTGAGCAGTGAGGAGAGTTTCATGCACAAGGAACCAATCGTGGAGCAGTGGAGGCGTGTCCTGCACAGTAGAAGCTGAGCTGCAGAGAGAGGAGCAGCTATCAACTTTTGCTCCTGCCTGGAGAGCCCTGAGACCAACCCAGGAAGAGAAGGAAGGAAGGGGCTTCACCACCAACTTTCACCCAGAGGGAGAGGAGGAAAAAGCAGAAAACTTTGTACATCTTTTTACCATTCTGCAAAGAGTTGGAGAGAGGGGGAAAAACCAAAACAGCATCCAGTGTGGAAGGAGGGAGACTCTACAATTCTACAGGTGGGTGTGGGTGCATTTCCCAAACAGACTTTGTTGTATCGGTGGGGGGAGGAAAGAAGACCACTGAGGGCCGGAACATCGCGGGGGGTGTGTGTGTGTGTGGTAGTGTGTGTGGGGGCCTTGCTTGCAACTAGGCCCCACACACATTTGACCCCCCCCCCCCAATTGCCTAGCCTGGGATAGCTGGAGCTACCAGGCTCAAGAATTTTCCTTAATCACCTAATTAAACATCGTTGGGAGTGTATGCCTGGTGGCTCTAGCTGCCCCAGGTGAAGACATCTTCTCCCCTCACCTGAAGACCACCCCAAAGACTTTGTGTTTTGCCATCTGGGGATTGCACCCACCCACAGCTGCGAGGGGAGACCTGCCCTCGCAGTTCCCCCCCCCCCCTTCCCACCCCCCTCTCTCTTTCTCTGTTACTCTGTTTCTCCCCTCTCTCTCTGAGGCCCCTTTCTCCTAATTTAAAAAAAAATAACAATTGAGACAACTGAGCAGAGGGAGCAAGGCCCCTCCCCAATTGCCAACTAGGGGAGAGGTGCCTCGTTAAGGGCTCCTCTGCTCAGTTAAATATACAAGGCCAATAAAGACCATTAAGGCCTGTGACTTTGGGGTGGGTGTAGCCCTTAAAGGGACCCCGTGATGGCGACCCCATCCACGCCGGTGGCAGGGCCAGCGAAGACATATGCGCAGGTGGCAACCGCTTCCACGGCACCTCCTGCGCCTCCCGCTGCCCTGCCACCTTTTCAACTTATAACCAGGAAACACGGGGTCAAGAGCTACACTCACCCCACAATGAGCATCGAGGAGTGCGTGCGGGCGATGGCTGGGGTAGTCGGTTCCTCGGCCATTGTCGCAACCTCCAAGATGTCTGGGAAGGCCGTGTTCTTCCTGGGGTCGGAGCGGGCGGTGTCCCTGGCCCTCGAAAAGGGGCTCACGGTGGGCGGGACGTTCCTGCCGGTGGACCCTCTCGAGGCCACCGCGCAGAGGGTCATCATATCGAACGTCCCGCCCTTTGTTCCCGCTGAGCTCCTCCTCCCTCACCTACACCAACTGGGGGAGGTAAGGTCAGGGATCAACCCCATACCGCTCGGCCTCAGGGAGAGCAGCCTGCGCCACGTGTTCTCCTTCCGCCGCCAGCTCTTTGTCCGGCTGTCGCGGGAGGAGACGACAAGGGGAACTTTAATGTGGTGCACGAGGGGACTGCCTACCGCGTCTTTTGGACGTCGGACGGCGTGCGGTGCCATGCCTGCAGGGAGGTGGGGCACGTTCGCAAGAACTGCCCCGCCTCCAAGGCCGCCAAACCACCGAAGGCGGCCAAGGCTGGCGCCGCCGCCACCCCTCCCCCTAGTTGCGTCCGCGTGCCGGGAGCCGTAGGTGCGCGGGCATCGTCGGAGGCCTTTGTTTTCGGGGCCTCCGGCGGGGGGGAGGGAGAGCATCCGAACGGAAAGAAGGCGCGGAACAAGAAGAAACATCTAGAGGCGGGTCCCCTCAGTGCGCCAGAAAGATTGACCACCGCGCTCGGCCCAACCCAGCCACCGGCGAGCGCGGGGTGCCCTGAGCCCGTGCCTGAGCCCTTGACCAATACCGCAGAGGGGCCCGGGCGCGGGCAAGAAAAGAAAAAGGGGGGGGCGGAGCGGGAGGCCTCGGCAGACATGGAGGTCTCCCTGCCTCAGCGCACCTCCAGCAACAAAAGGAGGCGCCGTTCCGTTGAGGCGGAGGGGGAACAACATCCCTCCGCGGAGGAGTCGGTGCCCGCCGCGTGTCCCGCGTCCCCCACCAGCGCCCCCAAGCAGCGCCGTAGGCGGGAGGAGTCTGTCCCCGGGGAGGGTGAGACAGTCGAGGCTGCCCAGCCTCTGCCTCCCGGGGATGGCATGGAAGATCTGTCTGTCGTGGGGGGCGTGGGGACCGCGGAGGAATGCATTGCCGCCGGGCCGGGCGTCCCGGGGACTGAGGCGGGCGGGGCCGAAAAGGCCGAACCTGAGCCCGCCCAGCTATTAATCAACTTCCCCCGGGAGTCGCTCGACCCGGCAGAAACCGAAACAAATATTTATGACACTGTAGATGCTGGGCCGGGGGTGGCAGCGGGGAGGGGGAGGAACACCCACCCTCGCCCCTTACTTTGGAGCTGGTGCACTTGGGGAGCCTGGGGATTTCCTATGGCCGGGTCTCTCCTTGTTCCCCAGTTCCTGGGGCGGAGGGGGAATCCCTTCCGCTGTCATTTCCCGACCCAGCACCATTTTTAAAAGAGCCCAGTGGGGACTCCTCTGCCGACGATCCTGGGGGTGGGATCGGGGCAGAGCCAGGGCCGGTTGGAGCGGCCGGTTCATTTGCCGTACCTTGTGCGGTCGATGGGCCGGCTGCTGGCGGCCACCTCCCGGAGGAGGACGGGGACTCGGTGGGGGACGCGGGTGAAGACCTAGAGACCACCGCCAGCGAGGCGGTGGATCTGCTCGCGGCCGCCGCCGAGACCATCCTCATTCCTGCAAAGGAACTCCGGGACTTTTTGGCCCAGAGCCGGGGTCGCTGCAACCAAGCCCGACTGGCCCTGGAAAAATGGTCCGAGCCAGAGCTGATCAAGGGGTCCGTCCGCGCCGCCGTCAAAACCTTGGCCGCGGGCGGGCCCTTGACAAAGGCGCAACACCTTGAGCTGCGCGAGCTCGAGGGACTCCTCGCTGGGCTGCGGAGGGAGCGGAGTTCAACAAAAGACTCCGCTCCCTCCCCCACAATAGGTTAAGGTAGAGGTTGCACTATGCTTTTGCCATGAAGATAACCATAGCCAGCCTCAACATCAACGGCGGCAGAGGGGCACGCCGTAGATTTGACAATTTTTCGCTCCTGCGGGAGGGGAAATATGCGGTGTGCTTCCTGCAAGAAACCCACACCGTTCCGGGAGACGAAGCCACGTGGCTCCTGGAATGGCAAGGAGAGGTCCGCATGAGCCACCTCACCGCCATTTCTAGTGGGGTGGCCATCTTGCTGGGCCCGCATTTTCAGCCGGAGATCTTGGGGGTCGAGGAGCCCGTGCCAGGCCGCTTGCTGCACGTAACGGTTCGCCTGGGGGACGTGCCGCTCCATCTCGTGAACGTGTACGCCCCTCAGCCCGGCCCGCAGCAAACGCGCTTCTTTGAAGAGGTGTCCGCTCTTCTTGGCTCCGTCGACGTCGGCGACTGCATTGTCCTCGGGGGGGATTTTAACTGCACCCTCGAGGCGAGGGACCGCTCCGGTGCCCCGCAGTGCATGACGGCGATGGAGAAGTTGAGGGACCTGGTCGGGTCCTTCGACTTGGTGGACGTCTGGCGAAATCTCCACCCCGACTCCAGCGCCTTTACTTGGGTGAGGCCTGGAGTAGGATGGTCTAGAGTCGACCGCCTTTACGTGTCTCGGGCGTACGTTTCCTGCGTCCCGGCGGCCTCCATGCGGCCGGTGCCGTGTTCGGACCACCACCTGGTGTGGGCGGAGCTCGCTTCGCTCCGCGCGAGGACGGGGTCCGCGTACTGGCACTTTAACAACCGGCTGCTGGAGGACGTGCGGTTCCAGGACTCGTTCCGTCGATTCTGGTCCGACTGGAGAAGGAAGCAGGGGGGCTTCCCCTCCTTGAGGCTATGGTGGGACGTGGGCAAGGCTCACATCCGCGTCTTCTGTCAAGAGTACGCGAGGGGGTCGACCAAGAGGCGGGCGGCCAGAGTCGGGCGCCTAGAAAAAGAGGTGCTCGACCTGGAAGCCCGTCTCGGTCAAGTCGTCCAGGACCCGGCCCTGCGGACGGTGTACGAAGCGAAGAAGGCCGCGCTGAAGGACCTGCAGCTCGTCGGGTCCCGAGGCGCGTTCGTGAGGTCGCGGATCCGGTTCCTGCGGGATCTGGACCGCGGCTCCCCCTTCTTCTACTCGCTGGAAAAAAGGCAGAGTGTCCGTAAGCAGCTCTTGACGCTGCTGGCCGACGACGGCTCTCTCGTCTCGGATCCGGAGGGCGTCAACAACAGGGCCCGTGAATATTACGGGGCTCTGTTCTCTCCGGATCCGTCCAGCGAGGAAGCGCGTAGAGTTTTGTGGGAGGACCTGCCGAAGGTCAGCCCGGAGGGCGCCGAAAATCTGGAAGCTCCGCTAAGCCTGGCGGAGCTGACCGGTGCCCTCGCCCGGCTCTCGAGGGGAAAATCCCCGGGGCTGGACGGGCTGACCGTGGAGTTCCACAGGGCGTTCTGGGACGTCCTGGGGAGCGACTATGCGCGGGTCCTGGGGGAAAGTCTGGCGACCGGGGAGATGCCCCTCTCTTGGCGCAGGGCAGTCATCGTCCTGCTGCCTAAGAAGGGCGATCTCCGCCTCCTTAAAAACTGGCGCCCGGTCTCCCTCCTCAGCACAGACTACAAAATCTTCGCCAGGGCGATGTCTGCTCGTCTTGGTGCCATGCTGGACCACATGATCCACCCCGACCAGTCCTACACGGTCCCGGGCCGGACAATCCACGATAACATCCATCTGGTCCGGGACCTCATCCATTGTTCCCAGGAGGCTGGTCTGTCGGTCGCCTTCCTATCCCTCGACCAAGAGAAGGCGTTCGACAGGGTGGATCACGACTATCTGCTCGGAACTCTGCGCGCTTTCGGGTTCGGGACGCATTTCGTCGCCCGGATCCGACTTTTGTACGCCGCCGCGGAGTGTCTGATTAAGGTTAACGGGTCCTTGACGGCGCCCCTTCGCTTTAGGAGAGGGGTGCGCCAGGGATGCCCCATGTCCGGCCAGTTATACGCCGTTTGCGTGGAGCCTTTCCTGCGCCTCTTGCGGACGAGGTTGACGGGACTGGCTCTGCAAGGGCCGGGCGTGGAGGTCGTCCTCTCGGCTTACGCCGATGACGTGCTCCTCGCGGTAGAGGATCCCGCTGACCTGCGGAGGATGCGTGAGTGCCAGGAGATTTACTCGGCTGCGTCCTCCGCCAGGATCAACTGGGAGAAATGTTCCGGACTCCTGGTGGGTCAGTGGCGGGTGGACTCCCTGCCGGAGGAGCTCAGGCCTTTTGCCTGGAGCACGACCCATCTCTTCTATCTGGGAGTCTACCTTAGCCCCGACGAGGGAGCCTGGCCGGCGAACTGGCAGGAGCTGGAGGCCAAGGTCGCCGCTCGCCTAGGGCGCTGGACAGGACTGCTCCGAGTGCTGTCCTACAGGGGTCGAGCGCTAGTCATAAACCAACTGGTGGCCGCAATGTTGTGGTACCGGCTGGTCACTTTGACCCCTCCCCCTGCGTTTGTCGCCAAGATACAGAAGAAGCTGGTGGACTTCTTCTGGAACAACAGGAAGCACTGGGTCTCTGCCACGGTCTTGAGTCTCCCGCTTGAGGAGGGCGGTCAGTCGTTGGTGTGCGTCAGTGCCCAGCTCGCGACTTTCCGTCTTCAGACCCTGCAGAGATACCTTTACGTCGAGCCCCCTCCTAGGTGGTGTGCTCTGGCGAGGTATTTCTTCCGCCAGCAGCGCGACCTCAATTATGACACGCAGCTCCTGTTTGTGAACTTGGGGGGTGCCAGGACCGCCCTCCGGGAGCTGCCTGTCTTTTACAGGGAACTCATCAGGGTCTGAACAAAGTCTCCACCAAGCGCAGCTCTCCGCCGGCTGGAGTGGCGGCCGTCCTGCAGGAACCGCTGCTCGGGAATCCGTACCTCCACGGCCGAGGTTTTATGTGGCGGTCGGAAGAGAGGGCTGTGGCTGGTGAGGTGACCAGGGTCAGGGACCTGCTCGATGGCGGAGGAGCGGGCTGGATGGCGCCAGACACGCTGGCGCGGCGCCTAAATTCTGCCAACGTCCGCCATCGAGTCGCTAAAAACAGCTCTGGGCCCTGACTCCGTTAGGTGCATCGAGGAGGCTCAAGCACGTGGGGAGATCCCGTCCGAACTGACCCCCGTCCGGACGGAATTCCTCATTGGCGCCAAACCCCGGAACCTCCCTCGGGGGCCGGCGCCTCACAACTTGAGCCGCCTCGGGGAAATCCCCTCCGTGCCTTTCAGTTCCGCGCGGAGGGGTTTCCTGTACGGGCTGCTCCTGCACACCCTCAACTTTGCCATCCTCGCCGGCCGTCCGGACACGCCATGGCGTACCATCTTGCCGTCCGGAGGAGGCGGGGGTCCCCGATGGAGGGCACTCTACGCAGGGGTCCTCCCACTATTCATCGGGGACTTGGCTTGGAGGGTGGTGCACGGAGCAGTGCCGTGCAACAAATTTTTAAGCCGGTTCACGGACTCCCAGGCCGCCTGCAATTTCTGCGGTCTGGAGGAGTCCGTGTTCCATGTTTTTATTGAGTGCACAAGGTTGCAGCCCCTGTTCCATTATTTGAAGGGGCTGCTCCTGAAATTCTGGCTGCACTTCAGTCCCACTCTCCTGATCTTTGGGCACCCTGTGCGGAGGGGAGCGGGTAGGTCCAAAGGCCTCCTCGTAGGACTGCTCCTGGGCACGGCCAAGGGTGCCATCAGCCGGTCCAGGCAGCGGGCGGTCGAGGGGGTCGTTCAACCTGACTGCCTGCCTCTCTTCCGCTCTTACATCCGGTCCAGGGTGTCCTTGGAGATGGAGCACGCGGTGTCCACCGGTACGCTCGCGGCCTTCCGCGAGAGGTGGGCACCGGAGGGACTGGTGTGCATCATCACGCCCGGCAACCAAATTTTAATTTGATTTTACGTTTTAAAGTTTAATTTGTTTTCATTGCCGGTGCTTTTAGTGTCCCCCTCCCCTTTTATAGGGGGCACTGGAAAAATTTGATTTTAGCGCCCCAAAAAAACCAAAAAAAAATAAATAAATAATTTTTTTAAAAAAGGGGCCTTGAAAATGTCTGGTGTGTCACCCAGGTCGGGTGGCACAGTTTAATGTTTATGTTTTGCAGGTAGACTCTAAAAGAGTTTCATGCACAAGGACCCCCAGGTCCCTCTGCACCGCAGCATGTTGTGATTTCTCCCCATTCAAATAATATTCCCTTTTACTGTTTTAATGCACATGAGGCCTATACTTGAGAGAAGGTCACTCTGTGACCAGTAACCTTTATTCGCCAACACTGAAGTGATGAAGGTGGGTGGAGCTTCCCCTTTTGTACCTGAAAGTCCAGGTTAGGAGTGTCTCCCACAAGTTCACCACCTAGTGGTCAATGTTCTCACGGTGTACAACTTCGGTCAGTTTATACATGGGTTACAATGACAGTTGAATACATGACACTCTGCACTTTCTCTCTCTCCCCCTCTCTCTGCACTCTCTCTCTGGGTTTCTCTGCATCCTGTGTCTCTCTCTGTGTCTCTCTGCTCTCTCTCTCTGCACTCTCTCTCTCTCTCTCTCTTTGGGTTTCTCCGCACTCTCTCCGTGTCTCTCTTTGCACTCTTTCTCTGTCTCTCTCTGCACGCTCTCTCTGCACTCTCTCTTTCTCTCTGCACTTTCTCTCTGGGTTTCTCTGCACCCTGTGTCTCTCTCGATGTCTCTCTGCTCTTTTTCTCTCTCTCTCTCTCTGCACTCTCTCTCTCTCTGCGCTCTGGGTTTCTCTGCATTCTCTGTGTCTCTCTCTGTGTCTCTCTGCTCTCTCTCTCTGTTTCTCTGCTCTCTCTCTGTCTCTCTCTGCGCTCACTCTGTGTCTCTCGGTGTCTCTCTCTCTCTGTTTCTCTGCACTCTCTCTGTCTCTCTCTCTGCACTCTTTCTCTCTCTCTGCACGTTCTCTGTGTCTCTGCACTCTCTGTGTCTCTTGGTGTCTCTCTGCACTCTCTCTCTCTGGGTTTCTCTGCTCTCTCTCTGTTTCTCTGCTCTCTCTCTCTGCGCTCTCTGTATCTCTCGGTGTCTCTCTACACTCTCTCTCTCTCTCTGGGTTTCTCTGCACTCTTTCTCTCTCTCTCTCTCTGCACTCTCTCTCCCTCTCTCTCTCTCTCTCTCTCTCTGGGTTTCTCTGCATTCTCTCTCTCTCTCTCTCTCTCTGTCTCTCTGCACTCTCTCTCTCTCTGTCTCCCTGCACTCTCTCTAATATGTCTCTACTTATCTGTAGAATAACTCCACGAGGCCTAGTGCTGTGCTTGAACTGCTGTGACCTTAGTCTCTTTATTGTAACTGCAGAGTGAAGCAGCAACGTGGGGACCAGCCTTTTATACAGCTCCTGTTTGGGCCTCCCACAGTTGCACCCTCCAATGGTACCAGCATAGTATATACAGAGAGTATACATATATGACAACATTCCCCCCCCAAAGTCTTTGATGCGAGTTAGTTACAGGTTGAGGCGATCTGGATCTCTGCGCTCGCTGGTTGATCATCTGAGTGTCACTTCTGGCATGGGTGAGTTGGTCGGGTCACTGCTGTCTTGCAGCGCTGTTGGTCTGACTGGACTGTTGGAGATGGTGGGATCATCCTTGTGGTTGGCAGCTAGGTCTGTTGCTGATTGGGCGTGTGTAGGTAGATCGCTGAAGGTAAGGTCCTCTCCCGGTAGTTCCTGGTTACCTGTAAATTGTAATTTGGTCTGGTCCAAATGCTTTCTGCACGTTTGCCCGTTAAGCAGTTTGACAACAAACACTCTATTCCCCTCCTTGGCTAATACAATGCCAGCGACCCATTTGGGGCCATGACCGTGATTCAGCACAAACACCGGTTGTTTACAGTGATGTCGCGTGATACAGCCGCGCGATCATGGTACATGTTTTGCCGATAACGCCTGGTTTCCACCTGATCGTTGAGATCAGGGTGGATTAAGGAGAACCTGGTTTTGAGTGCACATTTCATTAGTAACTCCGCTGGGGGACCCCGGTAAGTGAGTGGGGTCATGTCCTGTACTTGATCAGCACCCGGGATAGCCGGGTTTGTAAGGAGCCTTCTGTGATGCATTTCAAGCTCTGCTTTATGGTTTGGACTGCCCGCTCCACTTGGCCGTTGGACCGACCTGACATGCTTGATGCCATTACGGGTCTTGAATTCATTGAATTCCGAGCTGGTGAAACACAGACCATTGTCGCTGACCAGCATGTCGTGGATGGCGAACATGGCCCTGAGGCTTTCAATGGTGGCGGTGGACGTGCTGAATGCCATTATTACACATTCGATCCACTTCGAGTAGGCGTCCACGACAACAAAGAACATTTTTCCTAGAAAGGGGCCCGCATCATCTACGTGGATCCTGGACCATGGTTTTGAGGGCCAGGACCACAGACTAAGTGGAGCCTCCCTGGGGGCAATTGTGAGCAAGTGTAACACTGACGCACGCACGACTCCAAGTCCAAGTCAATGCCAGGCCACCAGACATGGGACCTGGCGATAGACTTCATCATGACTATGCCTGGGTGGGCACCGTGTGGGTCGCGTATGAAGGTTGCCCTGCATTTATTTGGTAGGACGACGTGTTTGTCCCATCAGAGGCAATCCGATTGGATGGACATTTCGTCTTTACGACGGTGAAACGGCTTTATCTCGTCTTGCATTTCTCTTGGGACCGCTGACCAGCCCCCATTGAGGACGCAACTTTTTACAAGAGATAACACAGGGTCCTGGTTGGTCCAGGTCCTGATCTGGCGGGCCATTATGGGTGACCCTTCACTTTCGAAGATGTCCATGACCAGGCACAGGTCTGTGGGCTGTGCCATTTCCACCCCGGTGGTGGACAACGGTAGCCGGCTGAGGGCATCGGCGCAGTTCTCAGTGCCTGGCCTGTGGTGGATCGTATAATCGTAGGTCGACAGTGTTAGTGCCCATCTTTGGATTCGCGATGAAGCATTGGTGTTTATGCCTTTGCTTTCCGAAAACAGTGAGATTAGGGGCTTGTGGTCGGTTTCTAATTCGAACCTGAATCCGAACAAATACTGGTGCATTTTTTTTACCCCATAGACACAGGCCAAAGCCTGTTTCTTGACCATACTGTAGGCTCTTTCGGCCTTGGATAGACTTCGAGATGCATATGCAACCGGTTGGAGTTTGCCATTACATTTGCTTGCTGCAAAACACACCCGACACTGTACGACGACGCGTCACATGCTAAAACTAGACGTTTACCTGGGTCATACAATACAAGCAACTTCTTCGAACACAGCAAGTTTCTGGCCTTTTTGAAGGCGGCCTCTTGATTTTGACCCCAAACCCAGTCGTCTTTCTTGCGTAGCAACTTGTGCAACAGTTTGAGCAAGGTGCTCAACCCTGGAAGAAAGTTACCAAAATAGTTGAGGAGTCCCAGGAACGAGCGCAGCTCCGTTACATTTTGTGGTCTAGGTGCATTCTTGATGGCCTCTGTCTTCGAGTCTGTGGGCCTAATGCCGTCTGCCGCAATCTTCCTCCCCAGGAATTCTACCTCTGGCGCCAGGAAGACACATTTGGATCATTTCAGCCAGAGTGCGACTCTGTTTTGTCGACTTAAAACCTCTTGCAGGTTGTGCAGGTGTTCGGTAGTGTCACGACCAGTGATTAGGATGTCATCCTGAAATACAACGGTGCGTGGAACCTGTTATATATGTAAACCTGTATATATCTTGTATAGCCACCAGAGGGCTCACCCCTGGAGTCCCAAGGGATCTCACAATCCCTTGGGAGCACAGGTACTTAACGAAGCCTCACAGGCTGGAGAGGCACTCTGGAGACCTGCAATAAAAGACTAAGGACACACTTTACTTTGAGCTCACAGTATCCAGTCACTCTTTATTCATTCATAAAAACTGGTGATGAGATACAGATGACGAACCCAACAATGCAGAGAACAGTGGGCATCCTGGAGAAATTCTCAGAGGGAGCTGATTGGAAAATCTTCGTGGAGCGACTCGACCAATACTTCATGGACAACGAGCTGGAAGGAGAAGCGAACGCTGCCAAGTTTGCAGATGACACTAAACTGGGTGGCGGTGTGAGCTGTGAGGGGAATGCTAAGAAGCGGCAGGTGACTTGGACAGGTTAGGTGAGTGGGCAAATACATGGCAGATGCAGTATAATGTGGATAAATGTGAGGTTATCCATTTTGGGGGCAAAAACACGAAGGCAGAATATTATCTGAATGGCGGCAGATTAGGAAAAGGGGAGGTGCAATGAGACCTGAGTGTCATGGTTCATCAGTCATTGAAGGTTGGCATGCAGGTACAACAGGTGGTGAAGAAGGCAAATGGTATGTTGGCCTTCATAGCTAGGCGATTTGAGTATAGGAGCAGGGAGGTCTTACTGCAGTTGGACAGGGCCTTAGTGAGGCCTCACCTGGAATATTGTGTTCAATTTTGGTCTCCTAATCTGAGGAAGGACGTTCTTGCTATTGAGGGAGTGCAGCGAAGGTTCACCAGACTAATTCCAGGGATGGCTGGACTGTCATATGAGGAGAGACTGGATCAACTGGGCCTTTATTCACTGGAGTTTAGAAGGATGAGAAGGGATCTCATAGAAACGTATAAGATTCTGACGGGACTGGACAGGTTAGATGCGGGAAGAATGTTCCCGATGTTGGGGAAGTCCAGAACCAGGGGACGTAGTCTTAGGATAAGGGGTATGCCATTTAGGACTAAGATGAGGAGAAACTTCTTCACTCAGAGAGTTGTTAACCTGTGGAATTCCCTGCCGCCGAGAGTTGTTGATGCCAGTTCATTGGATATATTCAAGAGGGAGTTAGATATGACTCTTACGGCTCAGGGGATCAAGGGGTATGGAGAGAAAGCAGGAAAGGGGTACTGAGGGAATGATCAGCCATGATCTTATTGAATGGTGGTGCAGGCTCGAAGGGCCGAATGGCCTACTCCTGCACCTATTTTCTATGTTTCTATGTTTCAAACAAAGAGCGATTCTCCTCACCGTCTGTGGGGCACCAACATATGGCCTCATGAAAAATCTGCTTGCTCCAGCGAAACCCACAGAGAAATCGTACGATGATTTATGCACACTGGTCCGAGAGCATTTGAACCCGAAGGAAAGCGTTCTGATGGTGAGGTACCGGTTCTACACCTGAAGGTCAAGAAGTGGCGAGTTATGTCGCCGAGCTAAGACGCCTTGCAGGACATTGCGAATTTGAAGGACATTTGGAGCCCATGCTCAGAGACTTCTTCGTACTTGGCATTGGCCATGAAGTGATACTTCGCAAACTTTTGACTGTCGAGACCCCAACCTTGAGTAAAGCTATAGAATAGCCCAGGCGTTCATCACCACCAGTGATAATACTAAGCAAATCTCTCAGCACACAAGTACTGCTACAAGTACTGTGAACAAAGTAATGTTGTTTTCAAATCGCAACGTACAGGGCAGGCCCCACATGTCTGCAGCTGCACGTCCACAGATGTCTCGGAGTCCACCATCAAGGGTGATGAATGCAAGGCCATTAACACCTTGTTGCCGCTGCGGGGGTGATCAGCGTTTCCATTCATGCCGCTTCAAAGAGTATGTTTGCAAGGGCTGTGGAACAATGGGACACCTCCAACATATGTGCAGGCGAGCTGCAAACCTGTTAATCCTGCAAACCACCATGTTGCAGAGGAGGACAGATCCATGGCAGATCACGATGAACCAGAGCCTCAGACCGAGGAGGCACAGGTATACGGGGTGCACACATTTAGCATAAAATGTCCCCCGATAATGCTGAAGGTTGAATTAAATGGACTCACGGTGTCAATGGAGCTGGACACGGGCGCAAGCCAGTCCATAATGAGCAAAAAGACTTTTGATAAATTGTGGTGCAGCAAGGCCTCAAAGCCAGTCTTGACTCCCATTCGCACCAAACTGAGAACTTACACAAAGGAACTGATTCCCGTAATTGGCAGTGCTACTGTAAAGGTCTCCTACGATGGAGCGGTGCACAAGCTTACCACTCTGGGTGGTACCGGGCGATGGTCCCACGCTGCTTGGCAGGAGCTGGCTGGGAAAGATACGCTGAAACTGGGACGATGTCCGAGCGCTCTCGCCCGCTGATGACACCTCGTGTGCCCAGGTCTTAAACAAGTTCCCTTCTCTGTTCGAACCAGGCATCAGGAAGTTCCAAGGAGCAAAAGTGCAGATCCACCTAATTTCGGGGGCGTGATCCATCCTTCACAAGGCAAGAGCAGTACCGTACATGATGAGAGAAAGGGTAGAGATCGAGCTGAACCGGCTGCAACGAGAGGGCTTCATTTCGCCGATCGAATTCAACGAGTGGGCCAGTCCGATTGTTCCAGTCCTCAAGGGAGACGGCATCATCAGAATCTGTGGTGATTACAAAGTAACTATCAATTGTTTCTCCCTGCAGGATCAATACCCACTACCAAAGGCTGATGACTTTTTTGCAACGATGGCGGGAGGAAAGACGTTCACGAAGCTGGACTTGACCTTGGCCTACATGACGCAGGAGCTGGAGGAATCATCGAAGGGCCTCACCTGCATCAACACGCACAAAGGTCTCTTCATTTACAACAGATGCCCGTTTGGGATTCGATCAGCCGCGGCGATATTCCAGAGAAACATGGAAAGCTTACTGAAGTCGGTCCCGTGCACAGTGGTCTTCCAGGACGACATCTTGGTTACAGGTCGGGACACAGTCGAGCATCTGCAGAACCTGGAGGAGGTTCTTAGTCGACTCAACCGCGTGGGGCTCAGGTTAAAATGCTCGGTGCGTTTTCCTGGCGCCTGAAGTGGAGTTCCTGGGGAGAAGAATCGCGGCAGATGACATCAGGCCCACCAATTCGAAGACGGAGGCAATCGAGAACACACCGAGGCCACAGAACGTGACGGAGCTGCGATCATTTCTAGGACTCTTGAACTACTTTGGTAACTTCTTACCGGGTCTCAGCACAATATTAGAACCACTGCACATCTTACTGCATAAAGGAGATGAATGGGTATGGGGCAAAAGCCAAGAAAATGCCTTTATAAAAGCTAGAAAATTGTTATGCTCAAACAAATTGCTTGTGTTATATGATCCATGTAAGTGATGCGTCGTCGTATGGCATCGGGTGTGTATTGCAACAAGCTAATGAATCTGGAAAATTGCAACCAGTTGCTTATGCATTCCAGGAGTCTGTCTAAGGTTGAGAGGGCCTACATGCATGATTGAAAAAGAAGCGTTAGCGTGTGCTTATGGGGTAAAGAAAATACATCAGTATCTGTTTGGGCTCAAATTTGAATTGGAAACTGACCATAAGCCACTTATTTCCCTTTTTTCCGAAAGTAAGGGGATAAATACGAATGCATCGGCCCGCATTCAGAGCTGGGCGCTCACGTTGTCCGCGTAGAACTACGCCATCCGCCACAGGCCAGGCACAGAAAACTGTCGATGCTCGCAGTCGGCTGCCATTGCCCACCACGGGGGTGGAAATGTCACAGCCCGCAGATTTAGTCATTGTTATGGAAACATTCGAGAGTGAGCAATCACCCCTCACAGCCTGACAGATTAGAACCTGGACGAGACAGGACCCCTTACTGTCCCTAGTAAAAAATTGTTTGCTTCACAGGAGCTGGTCCAGCATCCCAGTGGAAATGCAGGAAGAGATAAAGCCGTACCAGCGACACAAAGATGAAATGTCTATACAGGCAGACTGCCTTCTGTGGGGTAATCGGGCAGTGGTCTCCAAGAAGGGCAGGGACACTTTCATCAGTGACCTCCACAGTACTCACCCAGGCATTGTAATGATGAAAGCGATAGCCAAATTCCACATCTGGTGGCCCGGTATCGATGCGGACTTAGAGTCCTGCGTGCACAAATGTAACATATGATCACAGTTAAGCAATGCACCCAGGGAGGTGCCACTAAGTTTATGGTCTTGGCTCTCCAAACCGTGGTCCAGGATCCATGTCGACTATGCAGGCCCGTTTTTGTGTAAAATGTTCCTTGTGGTTGTTGATGCGTATTTCAAATGGATTGAATGTGAAATAATATCGGCAAGCACGTCCGCTGCCACCACAGAAAGCCTTCGGACCATGTTTGCCACGCACAGACTGCCTGATGGCCTTGTGAGCAACAACGGGCCATGTTTCACCAGTGCCGAGTTCAAAGAGTTCATGACCCGTAATGGGATCAAACATGTTACATCTGCCCCGTTCAAACCAGCATCCAATGGTCAGGCAGAGAGAGCAGTGCAAACTATCAAGCAGGGCTTGAAGAGGGTAACTGAAGGCTCACTGCAGACTCGCCTAATCCGAGTCCTGCTTAGCTACTGCATGAGACCCCACTCGCTCACTAGGATTCCACCTGCTGACCTGCTCATGAAAAGGGCACTTAAGACAAGGCTCCCGTTGGTCCACCCTGATCTACATGAACAGGTAGAGAGCAGACGGCTTCAACAAAGTACATATCATGATAGCGCAAATGTGTCACACAAAATTGAAATCAATGATCCTGTAGTTGTGTTGAACTATGGACAAGGTCCCAAGTGGCTTCCCGGCACTATTGTGGCCAAAGAGAGGAGCAGGGTGTTTCTTCCAAATGGACTCATTCACCGGAAACACTTGGACCAAATCAAACTCAGATTCACGGACTATCCTGAGCAACCCACTTTGGACCCTACCTTCTTTGACCACTCAACATACATACCAGTGGCAATCGACACCGCGGTTGGTCACGAAACAGAACCCATCACCCGCAGCAGCCCAGCAGGACTCACCACACCAGGCAGCCCAGCAAGGCCAGCTGCACAGCAGCCCAGCGAGGGCCCAACAAACGATTCACCAAAACCAGCATTTGCCCCAAGACGATCAACCAGGGAAAGAAAGGCCCCAGATCGACTCACCTTGTAAATAGTTACACTATTGACTTTGGGGGGGGGGGGAGGGTGGGGGGAGTGTTGTTATATATATACCTTGTATAGTCACCAGAGGGCTGATCCCCTGGAGTCCCAAGAGATCCCACAATCCCTTGGGAGCACAGGTACTTAAGGAGGCCTCACAGGCTGGAGAGGCACTCTGGAGACCTGCAATAAAAGACGACGGTCACAGTTTACTTTGAGCTTTCAGACTCTTTATTCATATATAACAGAACCGATTTCAACAGACCCTCCATGTTCCTTTGGAAGATGGCTGCAGCCGAGCGGATCCCGAACGGGCACCTGTGATACAAAAACAGTCCCTTGTGTGTGTTAATGCACGTTAATTTTTTTCAACGACTCAGCCAGCTCCTGGGTCATGTAAGCGGAGGTTAGATCCAGCTTGGTGAACGCCTTTCCCCTTGCTAATGTCGCAAAGAGATCATCGGCTTTGGGTAGCAGGTACTGGTCCTATAATGAAACCCGTTTGACCGCTACCTTGTAGTCGCCGCAGATTCTGACCGTGCCATCGTTCTTTAGTACCGGAACAATCGGGCTGGCCCACTCGTTGAATTCGACTGGTGATATGATTCCCTCGCATTGAAGTCTGTCCAATTCGATCTCCACTTTCTCCCTCATCATGTAAGGGACGGCTTGAGCCTTGTGATGAACAGGCTGGCCCTCGGGGACCAAGTGGATCTGCACTTTGGCACCCGTGAAGTTGCTGATGCCTGGTTCAAATAAGGATGGGAACTTGCTCAGCACTTGAGCACAGACAGCATCGTCCACTGAAGATAGTGCTCTGACGTCTTCGCGGTTCCACCGAATCTTCCCCATCCAGCTTCTGCCAAGCAGCGTTGGCCCGTCGCCTGGTACAACCCACAGTGGCAATTCGTGTATCTCTCCATCATAGGATGCCTTTACGTTCACACTGCCGATAACTGGGATCAGTTCCTTGTTGTAAGTGCACAGCTTTGTCTGAATCGGGCTCAGCTTGGGTCTTTGTTCTTTGTTGCCCCACAGCCTCTCAAATGCCTTCTGGCTCATAAGTGACTGACTTGCCCCGTGTCCAACTCCATGGAAACAGGAATGCCATTTATCTTGACTTTCATCATCATGGGGGCACTTTTGGTAGTGAAGGTGTGCACCCTGTGCACTGCTTCCTCAGGCTGAGTCACTTCTCTAGCTTCTACTTTATGATCCTTGCTGGATCGGAAACTTCCTGCCGACTTCTCTGCCACATTTTGAGTCGCAGTTCTTCTGCACATTCGCTGTGGGTGGCCCTTTTGGCTGCAGTCTTTGCACACATAGTGTCTGAATCGACACAGACGGGCCCGATGGTTACCCCCGAAATGCCAGCATGTTAAACGATTCACATTTACACCTCTTGGCAGACTCTGAGCCAGACTAATTCTTTGATCAATAGTTATTTTCTGCACAGTACTTGCTAGGGAGATTTGATTCTGGGAGAATCTCAATCGTGAACGCCTGGCTTAAGGTCAGGTCCCGTCCCGTCGTGAAAACGCCCCGCAACACATTGTTGAGGAGTTTGCCAAATTCGCACGGTTCCGCGAGCCTTCGTAGGTCTGCGACATATTCCGCTAAATCCTGGCCCTCGGTGTGGCGGTGTGTGTAGAAGCGATACATAGTCAGCGAAACCCGAGTATAGGCTTTCCCTCTGTGAACTTTTCTAAACTACCAACGGCAGCCATTTCTACATGTAAGTCCATGATCTGTACTCGTCGCCAGTTAATATGCCTCTACTTATCTGTAGAATAACTCCACGAGACCTAGTGCTGTGCTTTAATTGCTGTGACCTTAGTCTCTTTATTGTAACTGCAGAGTGAGGCAGCAATGTGGTGACCAGCCTTTTATACAGCTCCTGCCTAGGCCTCCCACAGTTGCACCCTCTAGTGGTACCAGCATTGTATATACACAGAGTATACATATATGACATTCTCTCTCTCTGTGTCTCTCTGCACTCTCTCTCTCTCTCTCTCTGCTCTCTCTCTCTCTCTCTGCGTCTCTCTGCTCTATCTCTCTATCTCTCTGCACTCTCTCTCTCTCTGTCTCTCTACACTCTCTCTCTCTCTGCGCTTTCTCACTCTCTCTGCACTCTCTGTATGTTATGTATGTAATAACTCGATAGTTTACAGTATTCAGTCTAACACGGGTAAAAACCTGGCTCTGCTTTATTAGGGCCCAAAGTGATTACATTACATGAAGGCTTGCATTTTATACCTGGGCCACGCACACAAGTATACAGCCCAATGACCTCCGACAGTGACACCACCTAGTGGCTAGTAACCCCAAGCATACATACATGACAATATTCCCCCTTTAAAATATTAGTAACAGTCTTTTTACAAATTGAGACGGTCCGGGGCTTTCCGCTCCTGAGTTGATCGTCTCAGTTCAACTCCAGCCTTGGGCGAGTATTCCAAGTCTGTTATGACTCCTGGCTGGGTACCCGATCTGATGGGAGTGGCAATGACCATGTCAGGGATTGAAAGTCCAGATTCATTGATGACAGCGGAGTCCTCTGATGACTGAGGGTAGGTTGGTTGGTCACTGATTGTGTCTTCCTCAGACTGTTCCGGTTCATCCGTATGCCGCAGCTTTATCTGATCAACATGTTTCCTGCACGTTTGCCCATTCTTGAGCTTGACGATAAACACTCTGTTACCCTCCTTGGCCGTACCAGTACCGGCGATCCACTTGGGACCTTCACCATAATTTAGTACATACACAGGATCGTTAACAGAAATGTCGCGTGACACAGCAGTGCGATCATGATACCACTGCTGACTTTGACGTCTGTATTCAACATGATCATTCAAGTCAGGGTGCACAAGAGAGAGCTTGGTCTTGAGACCTCTCTTCATCAATAGTTCAGCAGGGGGGAACCCCAGTAAGCATGTGAGGTCTTGTCCTGTAACTAAGCAAATATGCATGACAAGTGAGTCTGCAGTGAACCTTGAGTTACACGTTTCATACTCTGCATAATGGTTTGGACAGCACGCTCTGCTTGACCATTAGATGCAGGTTTGAATGGTGCTGACCTCACATGTTTGATACCATTGAGTTTCATGAACTCTTAAAACTCCAGACTAGTGAAGCAAGGTCCATTGTCGCTTACAACGATGTCGGGCAGACCATGAGTGGCAAACATGACATGAAGGCTCTCAATGGTAGCTGTGGATGTACTGGATGACTTGGAATATGCATCCACCACAACTAAAAACATCTTTTCCAGGAAGGGACCTGCAAAGTCAATGTGGATCCTGGACCATGGTTTAGATGGCCACGACCAGAGACTCAGTGGCGATTCCGCTGGCGCTTTACTTAGCTGCATGCAACTGTTGCACTGATGCACACATGATTCCAGATCAGAGTCAATTCCAGGCCACCATACGTGAGACCTGGCAATGGATTTCATCATGACAATGCCAGGATGAGTGCTATGTAGATCATGTACAAATTTCTCTCTGCCTTTCTTAGGCATAACAACACGATTATCCCACAGTAAACAATCTGACTGAATGGATAGTTCGTCTTTACGACAGTTGTAAGGTTTGGTCTCACCACCCATTTGCTTAGGTATGGCAGACCAATCACTACTAAGGACACAACATTTTACAACCGATAATATCAGGTCTTGGCTGGTCCAGGTCTTAACTTGCTGAGCCGTGATAGGGGTTCTTTCACTTTCAAAAGCATCCATAACTAACAGCGGGTCTGCAGGTTGTGGCGTCTCCACCTCCGGTGTGGGCAACAGCAGACGGCTCAGTGCATCGGCACAATTCTCGGTGCCAGGTCTATGGCGAATGACATAATCATAGGCAGATAATGTCAGCGTCCACCTCTGGATGCGGGACGTTGCATTGGTATTGATACCTTTGTTTTCCGAAAACAATGAAATGAATGGCTTGTGATCTGTTTCCAGTTCAAACCGAAGACCAAACAGGTACTGATGCATCTTTTTAACCCCATACACACAGGCTAATGCTTCTTTTTCTACAATGCTGTAGGCTCTTTCCACCTTTGACAAACTTTTAGAAGCATACGCAACAGGTTGTAGTTTACCCGACTCATTAACTTGTTGGAGCACGCAGCCATATGACAAGCATCACAGGCCAATACTAGACGCTTACACGGATCATAATGTACCAGCAGCTTGTTAGAGCAAAGCAGATTAGTAACTTTCTCAAAAGCTCTATCTTGAGATGCACCCCAAACCCAGTTGTCGCCTTTTCTTAGCAGCATGTGCAGTGGCTCAGATAAAGTGCTCAATCTAGGTAAGAAATTACTGAAGTAGTTGAGTAGACCAAGGAACGAATGCAGCTCAGTCACATTCTGAGGCTTGGGTGCACTTTTGATGGCCTTGGTTTTCGAGTCCATAGGCCTGATGCCATCAGCAGCAATTTTTCTCCCCAGGAATTTGACTCCCGGTGCCATGAAAATGCACCTCGAACGTTTCAGTCTGAGTCCCACTTTGTCCAGACGATGTAGAACCTCTTCCAGGTTGTTCAGATGTTCGGCGGTGTCACGACCTGTGACCAGGATGTCATCTTGGAACACGACATTTCCAGGGACGGACTTCAGTAGACTCTCCATGTTCCTCTGAAATATGGCTGCAGCCGAGCGAATTCTGAAAGGACACCTGTTGTACATAAACAGTCCTTTATGAATGTTGATGCACGTAAGTTGCTTCGACATCTTGACCAGCTCCTGTGTCATGTAGGCCGACGTCAGATCCAGTTTGGTGAACGACTTCCCCCCGGCTAGCGTTGCAAACAGGTCATCAGCCTTCGGTAACGGGTATTGATCCTGTTTCAAAACTCGGTTGATCATAACCTTGTAGTAGCCACAAATCCTGACAGTGTCATCACTCTTTAACACAGGAACAATGGGGCTCGCCCATTCATTAAATTTGACCGGTGATATGACCCCTTCATGCTGGAGTCTGTCCAGTTCGATTTCGACCATCTCCCTCATCATATACGGAACCACCCGATGATAGATGGGACTTGCATCCGAGTCCACGTGGATCTGCACCTTGGTTCCCGTGAAATTGCCGATGCCTGGTTCAAACATCGAGGGGAACTTGCTCAGCACTTGAGCACATGGAGTATCATCCTTTGACGACAATGCTTCGATATCATTCCAATTCCATTTGATTTTTTCTAGCCAATTCCTGCCGAACAGCATTGGACCATTGCCTGGAACAATCCATAATGGTAAATCATGAACTGTACCATCATATGACACCTTGACTACTACACTGTCAATCACCGTTATGAGTTTTTTAATGTATGTACGCAACTTGGCATTAACTGGACTCAGCTTAGGCCTCACAGCCTTAGTATCCCACATCTTGTTGAATGTTCTCTGGCTTATTATTGATTGACTCGCACCCATGTCCAATTCCATCAGTACCGGCACACATTAAGTTTCACATTAATCATTATCAGTTGGCTCTTTATTAGGAATGAAGACAGTCCATACACCTCCTCCTCTGGTATCTCGGATTGTATATCCAGATCCGCGCTATACTGGTCATCATCCTCCACATGGTGTGTCGCAGCACGCTTGCTCAGTTGCAGACACATGCACTGGAGATGCCCCAGTCTCGATAAGCCTTTACAAATGTACTGTTTAAATCAGCACTGATGAGGCCGATGATTGCCCCCACAACGCCAACACAGTGAAATCGGATTCATTCCCGTTGGCGGACTTTGGGCAGCCACAAGTTTTGCATACGCAGTCAAGTAAGCCCTGCCATATGCAGCTCTGCCAAACGATGATACAATCTTGTTTACAGTACTTGCCAAGTTCCAATTTTTCGATGATATCTGCTTTAAGTTTTTGTCCGTCGTCATACATGCCTAGGCAATTGTGATGGCCTTGCTCATCTCCGCCGCTCATCTTCGAACTTACATGGTCCAGCTAGACGTCTTAGGTCAGCAATGAATTCTGATACATCCTGGTCCTCAGAACGAACGTGCTCGTAGAATCGATATCGTGAGATGATGATGCCTTCTTCTGGTTTGAGATGGTCACGTATCAGAACACACAATTCCTCATAGTCCTTGTCCATTGGACTTGCAGGCAAGAGAAGATTCTTTATGAGTCCACAGATTTTCGGACCGCAAACCATGAGGAAGACCGCCCTGCGCCTAACTGCTTCTGTGGGTTCCTCCATTTTGTTGGCCACGAAGTACTGGTCCAGGCGACCTACAAAATCTGCCCAGTCCTCTCCCTCCACGAATCTCTCCAGAATTCCAATTGTGCTCATTTTTTCACGCGAACGTTCTTAAGTTACCGCGTCTCCAAATGTTATGTATGTAATAACTCGATAGACTGAATATTGTAAACTAACACAGGTACAAACCTGGCTCTGCTTTATTAGGGCCCAAAGTGATTACATTACATGATGGCTTGCCTTTTATACCTGGACCGCACACATGTGCGTACAGCCCAATGACCTCCGACAGTGGCATCATCTGATGGCTAGTAACCTCAAGTGTACATACATGACACTGCACTCTCTTTCTCTGCGTGTCTCTGCACTCTCTCTATGGGTTTCTCTACACTCTTTCTCTGCGCTCTCTCTCTCTGTGTTTCTCTGCACTCTCTCTCTCTCTCTCTCTCCTCTCTCTCTCTCTGCACTCTCTCTCTCTCTCACTCTGTGTCTCTCTGCAATCTCTCTCTACGTCTCTCTGCACTCTTTTTCGCTGCATTTTTTGAGAGAGTTTCTTTATTTCTCTCTGGTTCATTTTCTTTGTTTTTCTTTAATTATCTTTCTATGGGGGCCACTGACATAATGAGTTGCATGCATGCTTTGAAATTGAATCACTGAGATTCTTACAGAAGATATGATGCACGTATCTACTCTGAGAATCACTGTGGTAATCTGTATAATTCACCAACGTCATGAAAAGCTTGTAGAAACAGATCTCTGTCAAAAATCTTTGCCAAATCTGTCTTTGGGTCTGTGTTCCTGCAGAATACAGATGGGAGGAGCACTGGCATTGTTGGGTCAGTCTTAAACTGCTCGAGCGCAACATCAGGATAGCTGAAGCTGCTGTCTTCCGCTCAGCCAGAAGCTCTAATCCTTTGCTTCCTTATTCCACCCTCCTCACTCACCATTCTCTCACTCTGGCCCACGGCTTCCTGTTCAACCGGAACAGGGCAAACATATCTCCTCTGTTACACAGACTGCGTACTTCCATCTCTGCAACATCTTCTGCCCCTGCCCTGCCCTGCTCCTACCTCAGCTCTTCTTATACATGTCTCTGTCACCTCCCAGCTTCATTACTCAAATCTCTCCTTGCTGCCCTCCCCATCTCATGTGGTGAACGCTGATTCACTGAATTCCTTCAGGCTAGAGCTGGACCTTTTTCTGGCTAGGCGCTTATGACCTCGTGCAAGAGGCAGGTACCTTGTAACGTAAATCAAGGCCAATGTGATCTCCTGGACGAGTTTTGTTCAACTAAGGGGTTCAGAGCAAACGTTTTCAGTTTTTTCCCCCTAATTGGCCTGTTTTTTTTTCCTCTCCCAGGAGATTATATGGCTCCTGGTGAGGTGGGAGTGCATTTAAGGCATCACAACTGTGTGGTTCAGGCTGGATGGACCACTAGGTCGTTTCCCATCTGCCATTTTGTATGCTCATATGTATCCTCCATAAACCCCAACTTTCCAAAACTCTGCCATTTCTGTCCCACAGTAAGTCTTGCTTGCCCAACATTTCCATTCTCGCTGACTTATCTGAGCACACCCATCCCCCAACTCATCAAATTTGAAGTCCTCATCCTCATCATTAATCCTGCCATGCCTTTACCCCATCCTGATCTTGCAATCTACTTCAGCCCTATATCCCCTCCCAAACCATTGTTCCCCTGACTTTGGCCTTTTGTGCATCCACCTCCCCTCTGCCTCACCAATGGTGACAGAGCCTTCAGCTGCCTAGGCTCTATTCTTTGAAACTCCTGCCCGAAACCCCTCTGCCTCTCCTCCTTTTCAAAACTCATCTCTTTGATTGGACCTTCAGTCAGCCCTTCTAATCTCTCTTTTTCTGGCTCACTGTTTTTCTATGCCCTACAAGAACTATATTAATGTAAGTTGTTATATATTATTCATGTTCTGCTGTTAGATGTCACGAGAATACTTAATAAAACTGTGTCAGATTAAACACAAAAAATATACTAAATCAGAGCAAAATGTCACTAGTGCACTGACCTTTTCTCCATTGTAACTTCACTATCAACTCCGAGCTTAATTGGTGCTTTAACCCATCACTACTGCCATTAATTTTGACTAGCACTTAATCCCTATTGCTGATCTTTAAGTTTCTTCTCCTTGTATCATGATCTCCCTCTTGTTCTTTTGCATTTAGCCAGCCTGGTATTTGATAGTAAAACTGATTATTATAAAATGATTTCCCACATGGCTACTTGAAACCGTTGCACAAAAAGAAAATTGCAAAAGAGAATTTTAGCAGTTATTTCTCAGGTACTTTAGGGCTAATGGACTGAGCTGCAAGAGGACATAAACTACTAGGAAGCTGTATATGAATAGAAAATAATTTCTACTGTTGGGGAATAGCTAAAGTGTTCAGTTGCTGATCAATGGTATATAAGTTCCACAACAATAGTTTAAAATTTGAATAATTTAACACCTGCATAGCAGGAATATTCATTTAAAAGGGGCATTTGTGGCCAATACCCCCTCTTGGCTCCGCGAGTTTACATAAGAACATAAGAAATAGGAGCAGGAGTAGGCCATACGGCCCCTCGAGCCTGCTCCGCCATTTAATATGATTAAGGCTGATCTGATCATGGACTCAGCTTCACTTCCCTGCCCGCTCTCCATAAAAAACTGTCTATTTCTGTCTTAAATTTATTTAATGTCCCAGCTTCCACAGCTCTCTGAGGCAGTGAATTCTACAGATCCACAACCCTCTGAGAGAAGAAATTTCTCCTCATCTTAGTTTTAATGGATGGCCCCTTATTCTAAGATTATGCTCTCTAGTTCTAGTCTCCCCTATCAATGGAAACATCCTCTCTGCATCCACCTTGTCAAGCCCCCTCATAACCTTATACGGTCTGTAGCAGAACCACAGCGGTATCTCAGGCTCGATCTGCAGTCTGTCATGGAGTAGTTTGATGGTAAGGATGCTACAATTGGCTTCAGTAATCCTGAGGAAAATCAGCCTGGATTCCTATTCCCGATTGCTATCAAGTGACTCCCACCCCTTACTGGAAACACTTGTGTGTGGATGTCAGTTAATGACAGAATCAGGTTTGACAACAATGCCGCCTTCCTGTGTCCCTACAGTCAAACCACCTGCTGCCATTCGCTGTCAAGGCTCACACGTCAATAATAGCCACTTGGGCAAGTTATGGGCAAGCAGTTGGCATCTATGGAGCCGTATGGCAGCAAGGTGTCAGCGCCTTCAGGAGAGGAGGGGAAGGGAGTAAGCTGGCAGGGACAAAAAAAATTAAAAAGGGACATATGCCAAGGCATGAATTCCCCACACATGCTGCAGTGCCTGGTTTAAAAGAGCAACTAGATAAAGGATAGATTTGCTTTGCAATGTGTTCCCTTTTGATTAGCAGCCGCACCTTCAGTGCTGAACTTACTGTACCGAACTTACTGCACACCATACTAAAGATTGAGGCAGCATTGCTATATTCTACCACACCACATATCATGTGATGCAGATTGAAAGCTTGTGTTGGTGCTTATGCTCCACACGAGGCTCCTCCCACCTTACTTCATCTAACCCTATCAGCATATCCTTCTATTCCTTTCTCCTTCATGTACTTAACTACCTTCCCCTTAAAATGCATCCATTCTCTTTGCCTCAATTATTCCTTGTGGTAACGCGTTCCACATTCTAACCACTCTCCAGCCGGAGTCTAGCTGGTGTTCAGAGGACGGGTTTGGAGGTGAGTCCACTGTCAAAATATAAAAGATTGACAGTGGGGCGGTATCCCGCTCTGAGCCTGCCTCCTTATTAATTTCCCAACTGCCGGCTCTGTCTGTGGGTTGCAGACTCGGCACTAAGCGGCAGGTCAGGCAATGGATTCGCACCAACACCTTGTCCTAGCACCATCACAGTTAAGAAGCTGCTTAAAGGTATTTAAACAGCATTTTACCAAGTCCTAATGATTTTTCCAAGTTTTTCACAAGGTTCACGTTCCTCGGGGATCACATCAGGTAAGTGCGTGTAAGTTCTCAATGACTCTCCATTGCTGTGAATAGTTGACAGCTGCAAAAGTGGCATAAAAGCTATCATTTCACAGCTGTTCAATTTTGAATCTTAGAAGCTGGCGCCTTCAGGATTTGGAATACATTTTTCAGCTTTATGGAGGTTTGAAGTGTTTGCATTGAACTCTCTATCCAGTGTCACCTCCTTTGAGCAACCTTTCTCACCATTGACAGATCGCTTCTGTCATCTCAACTTCACTTACTATCTATTCCATCAGCATTGGTGCCCTTTAAAAAAATCACACCTTGGTCCTCAGAATCCCACCACGATCAGCCCCAATACCAACATCACCAGGCACACCAGCAGCAGCAACAGCAGCACCAACCTTCTCCGCAATCAACTGATGCTGCACAGGACAGAGGGCATCAGCACCTGAGCACATTTCTGCTCAGGATGTCAGGGATGACCTCACCATGGCCAGATGGACTTCATTTAACGCTGTACACCCTGGCTGCCACATGGTGCGCCAGGTTGGCACCACCCCACACCAACACCATGAAGCATCCCTACAATGTCCAAGCCATTCATTTCACACTCGTCACCTTTGAAGGGTGGGATGGGGGCGGGTTGAGGGGGGTAGGTGGCGGGGGGCTGGAGTTATGTCTCATCATTCACTGCAGCTCACTAAGCCACTTGCAAAGGTGCACACAATCTGTCCAAGAAGGTAAAGTGTTGAAAATAAAAATTTCAATGTTTGACAAAATATTAACAGAAACTTTACATGAACATTGGCTAAAGGACCCACGTGCCTACCCTTGTGTGTAATTAGTTGGTATGATTGGACAAGGATGAGGATGAATGTGAGTGTGAGGGGTGGCTAGTGAGATGGGGAAGTGATAATGTAGATAGAGAGGGATGGGTGGAGGTGCAAGGTAAGTTGGTGTGAGTAAGGATGTGCAGGGGTAGGGTAGGGAAGGCAGAGTGATGGGGATGTGATGAGCGGCACAGCAGGATAAGGTTGAGTGTGACTTTGCAGCAACGTTTTGTGATCGACTGAGATCATTGAAAGGTTTGTGCCACTGCAGCCAGCTCCTCCTGACGACATCCTTGCTTCTGCCCTTCTATATAATGTGCAACCAGGCTGCGTTGGTGTCATGGGGAGGTCTCTTCCATCCCTGCATGCTGTGACTCCCTCCATAAGCATAAGGAGGGTTTCATAGGAGAATCTGGGTGCAAACGTGCTCTTTTGTGCAGTTTACTTCAGTGCTTGCAGCACTTTAATGCTGTAAAACACTGTCAAAATGAATGTGGGTGTGGTCTCTTTAATGAAACTGGCTGATGACACGCCATCAGATCGCACCATTAGACCTGCTTCCTTTTAATTGGCCGGGAGCTTAGCAAGCCCCATCATCGTAAAATCATGACAGAGGCCAGGATCAATACAGCTGCGGGGTCGGGAACCACCAAGAACATAAGAAATAGGAGCAAGGAGCCATTTGGCCCCTCAAGCGTGCTCCGCCATTCAATAAGATCATGGCTGATCTAATCATGGACTCAGCTCCACTTCCCTGCCCGCTTCCCATAACATTTTACTCTTATTGCTCAAAAATCTGTCTATCTCCGCCTTAAATATATTCAATGACCCAGCTTCCACAGCTCTCTAGGGCAGAGAATTCCACAGATTTACAGCCCTCTGAGAGAAGAAACTTCTCCTCAACTCAGTTTTAAATGGGCGGCCCCTTATTCTAAGACGATGTCCCCTTGTTTTAGTTTCCCCTAGGAGTGGAAATATCCTCTCTGCATCCACCTTGTCGAGCCCCCTCATTATCATGTTTCAATAAGATGACCTCTCATTTTTCTGAACTCCAATGTATATAGGCCCAACCTACTCAACCTATCCTCATAAGTCAACCCACTCATCTCCGGAATCAACCTAGTGAACCTTCTCTGAACAGCCTCCAATGCAAGTATATCCTTCCTTAAATTCAGAGATCAAAACTACGCAGTATCCAGGTGTGACCTCACCAATACCCTGTACAGTTGTAGCAGGACTTCTCTGCTTTTATACTCCATCCCTCTTGCAATAAAGACCAACATTCCATTTGGCTTCCTGATTACTTTCTGTACCTGCATACTAACTTTGTTTTGTTTCATGCACAAGTACCCCCAGGTCTCTCTGTACTGCAGCACTTTGCAATTTTTCTCCATTTAAATTATAATTTGCTTTTCTATTATTTCTGCCAAAGTGGATAACCTCACATTTTCCCACATTATACTCCATCTGCCAAACTTTCACCCACTCACTTAGCCTGTCTATATCCCTTTTCAGATTTTTTGCGTCCTCCTCACAATTTGCTTTCCCATCCATCTTGTATCATCAGCAAACTTGGCTACATTACACTCGGTCCCTTCATCCAAGTTGAGGACCCAGCACCAATTCCTGCGGCATCCCACTAGTCACTGTTTGCCAACCGGAAAATGACCCATTTATCCCGACTCTCTGTTTTTTGTTAGTTAGCCAATCCTCTATCCATGCTAATATATTACCCCCAACCCTGTGAGCTTTTATCTTGTGCAGTAACCTCTTATGTGGCGCCTTATCGAATGCCTTCTGGAAATCCAAATACACCACATCCACTGGTTCCCCCTTATCTCTCCTGTTCGTTACACCCTCAAAGAACTCCAGCAAATTTATTAAACATGATTTCCCTTTCATAAAACCATGCTGACTCTGCTTGATTGAATCATGCTTTCCAAATGTTCCGCTACTTCTTCCTTAATAATGGACTTCAGCATTTTCCCAACAACAGAGGTTAGGCTAACTGGTCTATAGTTTCCTGCTTTTTGTCTGCCTCCTTTTTTAAATAGGGGACATCATCTGCCCCGGAACCGCCGAGGTTGGTAAAATCCAGCCCTCTGGGTAAAGAAGTTTCTCCTGAATTCCTTATTTGATTTATTAGTGACTACCTTATATATATGGACCCTAGTTTTGGACTCCCCCACAGTGGAAACATCTTTTCTTTGTCTACCCTATTGAACCCCGTCATAATTTTAAAGACCTCATAGTTGTACCCTCTTAGTTTTGGTATCATCGTTGTAAATCTTTTTTGAATTTTCTTCGGTGCTTCTATATCCTTTTTGTAATATGGAGACTAAAACTGTGCACAGTACTCCATGTGTGCATGATAAAAGCATCTATTCTCTAACTGAAAGAAACTGAGGAGGGAACTGGAGTGAGAAGTTACTTTAGTATTCAAGTGTAGTGACACTGTAAATAAGCTAGTGAAGATTTTGGGGCTGAAATTCAGGTCCGCCAGAAAGCTGGTGCACCTCCTGACTTTTTCGAGTTATCACCACCAAAATTTCTGTGGCAGGACCCTGATCCAAATCCAGCCAAAGAAAAATGGCGTCCTGCGCTAACGAGCGGCTGTAAACGCCAGTTTGCAGCGGCGTGGGTGCCTTGATTACAGCATGATCACCACGGAGAAACTCAGCATTGTGCTCATATAGAGATAACGCACCAGCTTCTTAAAGGTCAGGGTTTGCAGCGAGGCCCTGAGGAGGGAAGGAGTTGAGTTGCAGGATGGCTGGTGCTAGTTGGCCAAGGAGGGCAACCCGCTTTACTGACACAGAGCTGGAGACCCTCATGCAGGATGTCGAGGGCAGGAGGAGACTGGTTTATCACGACGTGGGGAGACCAACCCGTGAGGTGTTAACCAATGCATGGAGGGAGATAGCAGGGGGGGTTTCAGGCAGCTCCATTCATAACAGGAATCCGACGGAGTGCAGAAAATGCTTGAATGATTTATCATCCATGTTATGAAAGTAAGTCCCTGTTCCACCAACTGCTGACCTTGCCTCTGTGAGCCTCTCCTACAACATTCTCTTATTTCCCATCCTCACTGCTTAGTCACTGAAGCAGCATTTCACTGTTGACGCCTCTATGTACATACACATATATATATATATATATATATATATACATTCATGGTGGCAAGGCAGAGATCCAAGTACTCACACTCTTGGAGGAGAGGGTTGAGGCGCTCGTGAGTGGACGTGATGCCTTCCCTGTGGGCCATGGTACTGCTGACACTAATGTAGGTAAGTGAAGGCCCTCCTTTAATGCGCTCTCTACTTGAATGCGCCAGCGTCTACTGTGCCTTTCCTTCCAGAATTCTGCTAGTTGCAGGCTCCATGCATCAATCCCCCACCTCCCCCTCACGGCAGTCCTTCTCCCATTCATGCTTGCAGATGAGAAACTAAGTGGCAGCACGGGGAGCACAGTGGGGAGTGAGGAGAGACGTCACAGACCAGCTGGAATCAGTGAGACAACACCAAGACCGAGCGCGAGCACATCCAGCACAGTGGGGAATGAGGAGAGACTGCGCAGACCAGCTGGGGGCCTGGATAAGACCCTTCTCCACATCACAGCAGACATGTCAAATCGCAGCATTGAAGAGTCAAGCCTGGTGACAGTGTCGAGAGTACTCCATCGTTTGGGGATGTGACTGATGAGGAAGAAGAGGACACTGATGCCACCAATGCGTCACTGCTTCCACCCACATGTGCCAGCTCAGATACTGGGAGTGCGCGGTCTGAGGTAGTTGAGGTAGTACAGGGGTCTGCACTTGTTGTTGCACCGGGGCCTAATGGGCTGCAGCATGATAACAGGACTCGGCAACCTCAGGTGCCACCTCTCCAGTGGGCGAGTCCGTACCGGAGTTCTGCCATGGAGGACTCAGATGATGCCATCGATGTTGCAGCTTACGAAAGAAGGGTGGAGGCCATGCATTCACAGATGTTGGGGGCACTGATAAGGGGACCAGAGGGGCTGTTGGAAGTGGTGAGGAGTCCGCCTCCCGCATAATCGACAGCTCTGCACACTACATAAGGTCTGCCCACCACCAGGAGGCACTACCGTCGGAGGTCCTAGGGTCATAGGTACACTCGTGCTGGTCGCGGTATATAACCTGAACTTCACCTTTGTATCTTCACTTCTGGAAGCCATTAAAGACTGACCAGGTTACATCTTGTCACTGGCTCACAGTTCGGAGTTCATTGTATCATCTCATACACCACAACTGGCGACGAGGAAAATACAAACCCACGCAAAAGTATGGCGAGCACAGAATGATCGCGCTGTTGGAATTCTCAAGAGATTCAATGAGACAGAGGATTGGGGCGATTTCACGGATCGTCTTGACCAGTAGTTCATGGCAAACGATCTAAACAAAGACGAGGATGCAGAGAAGCGCAGGGCAGTTCTTCTCACCGTCTGTGGCCCCACGAGCTATGCACTCATCAAGAATCTGCTCTCACCCACTCTTCCTATAGAGAAGGATTACAAAGAACTGTGTGCTCTAGTTCGGGAACACCTTAAACCCACGGAAGGAATCCTCATATCCAGATATCGCTTCCATACGCACATTCGTCCAGAAGGCCAGGACGTAGCGGCATTTGTTGCCAACCTGAGATGTCTTGCAGGGCCTTGCAAATTTGGGCCTGCGTTGGAAGACATGCTGCATGACTTTTTTGTGATCGGGGTCAACCACGAGGTGATCTTAAGTAAGCTGCTGGCTGAGGAAATGCCGGACCTCAGCAAGGCCATCATCATCATCACCCAGGTTTGCATTTCCACACAGAAAAGCACGAAGCAGATATCGCGACAAAACAGGAACTCTACTGTATACAAAATTGTATCGACGGCTGGCAGAGCTGCACATGGCAGGGCCTACTCGACAGCATCTGCAAGACCGGGAGCCGCTCAAAGTTCACCATCGAGGGTGTTATGTATTTCACCATCTTGCAATGACTATAAGTATGTAACTGTAACTCATGCATACTGTACCTGTACCCTTGTAATGCACACCCTGACCACAGGGAGTGAGCTCCTCACCTGGGCTTCCAGGTATAAAAGGGGAGGTCCCACCCAGGATCAGCACTCTTCAGTCCTGGAAATAAAGTGAAGGTCACAGAGTGACCGTGTCTGATATATCCATGCCTCGTGTGAGTTTGTAACAAGGTGCAGAGACACTACATCTGGCAACGAGAATCGGGAATCACCGAACCACGAGGATGGCCACCGGTGGCACAGAGGAACGTTACTGTGTGGGTGAGGACTGGGACGACTTTGTGGAAAGACTCCAGCAGAGCTTTGTCACAAAGGACTGGCAGGAAGAGGCAGCGGCTGACAAGCGGAGGGCACATCTACTGACCAGCTGTGGTCCACAGACGTATGCACTGATGAAAGATCTGCTCGCACCACAAAAGCCAGCGGACAAGTCCTTCGAAGAGCTCAGCCAGCTGATCAGTGAGCATCTCAAACCGGCAAGTAGCGTACAGATGGCCCGGCACTGGTTCTACTCTCACCGGCGTCGGGAGGGTCAAAACATCTCGGACTTTGTGGCGGAACTGAGGCGTTTGGCCAGTCTCTAAGTTCTCCGATGCCTGCAGGGGGGAGATGTTAAGGGACTTTTTCATCGAGGGCATTAATCATGCCGGCATTTTCAGGAAGCTCATAAAGACCAAGGATTTGACTTTAGAAGGGGCAGCATTGATAGCTCAGACCTTCATGACAGGGGAAGAGGAAACCAAGCTAATTTACGCACACAGCCCTGGTTTCAATGTTGCGATGAACCAGGGAGTTAATGTAGTAAAAAGGACACAGAACCCCACAGGCGGGCAAGGGCAATTCGACACCGTCCAGGCAGGCAGGCAGGCAAGGGCAATTCGACACCGTCCAGGCAGCTACTAGCTCCAGAGTGGGCCTGCAACAGGGACAATGGAAAGGGGATCGGCAATTCACGCCATCACAAGGAACAATGCATCCTGTGATGGAACAATTAACATCCTCCATCAGAAGGCTTAGAAACAGCCAAACGAGCCATCAGAGAGGAATGCCTGGGAATAGTCCTTTTGTTAACAGCAATCTCAGCTCATGTTGGAGATGTGGGAGCAGACACACTGCAAAAATCTGCAGGTTCCAACTTTACACCTGTAGGATTTGTAATGTCAAGGAACACCTGGCCAGGATGTGCAAAAAGGCAATAGCGAGGCTAGTCTGCGAGACAGATGAACCAGACGAGGGGTCTGAAATGCAGGATGAGGCCTGGGGAACAACCATGGATGCTGAAGTTCAGAGAATTCATGTGGCCGACGTCCATAGCTCATACACCAAAACGCCACCCATGAAAGTCTTACTGAATGGCATCCCGGTGCACATGGAGCTGGATACGGGAGCTAGCCAGTCCCTCATGAGCGCCCAACAATTTGAGAGACTATGGCCACACAGAGCTAGCAGGCCCAAATTGGATTGCATTGAGACGCAGCTACGTACGTACACCAAAGAGATCATCCCAGTGCTGGGCAGTGCAAACTTGGTGGTAACACATAATGGATCACAGAACCGGCTGCCACTCTGCATTGTTCCGGGAAATGGCCCCGCGCTCTTGGGGAGGAGTTGGCTAGCTGAGATGAATTGGAAATGGGGGGGATGTGCACGCCATTTCATCCATGGATTAAAGTTCACGCTCGCAGGTATTGCAAAAATTCGAGTCACTCTTTCAACTCAGTGTCGGAACGTTCAAGGGCACCAAAGTAATGATACACATCAATCCGGACGTTAGACCAGTGCAGCACAAAGCCAGAGCGGTGCCGAATGTGATGCGTGAAAAAATTGAAAGTGAACTGGACAGGCTGCTTAGAGAGGGCATAATTTCGCCCGTTGAATTCAGCGACTGGGCAAGTCCCATTGTTCCCGTCCTCAAAGCAGATGGCTCGATTAGGATTTGTGGTGACTACAAAGCCACCATCAACCGAGTGTCGCTGCAAGACCAATACCCGCTCCCGAGAGCGGAGGACCTTTTTGCCACGCTGGCAGGTGGTAAGCTGTTCACGAAGCTGGACCTCACTTTGGCCTACATGACTCAGAAACTGGCCGAAGAATCCAAGTTTCTGACCACCATCACGACACACAAAGGATTATTTGTTTACAATAGGTGCCCGTTTGGCATTCGTTCGGCAGCGGCTATCTTTCAGCGAAACATGGAAAGCTTGCTCAAATCCATCCCTGGAACGATGGTGTTCCAAGACGACATCCTTATAACAGGTCGAGACACTGAGGAACATCTCTGCAACCTGGAGGAGATGCTACGCCGATTGAATGGGTAGGCCCTCCTATCCATTATAAAGAAATGTGTCCTGACTGGGGACTGGGCGCCCGCGCACAGGGCATGCCCCGAGGAAGTCAGGCCGTTTCAGAGATGGATGGGTGAACTCTCCGTCCAAGCCAACTGCCTGTTATGGGGCACACGGGTAGTCATGCCCCAGAAAGGAAGGGAAGCATTCATCAGGGAACTCCACAGTGAGCACCCTGGCATCGTGTTAATGAAGGCCATTGCCCGGTCACACGTGTGGTGGCCGGGGATTGATTCAGACCTGGAACACTGGGTTCGCAGGTGCACGACGTGTGCCCAGCTGGGCAATGCCCACAGGGAGGCCCCACTCAGCCCGTGGCCCTGGCCCACCAGGCCATGGTCACGTATTCACGTAGACTATGCGGGCCCGATCATGGGAAAAATGTTCCTGATCGTTGTCGATGCGTACTCGAAGTGGATCGAGTGCATCATATTGAACTCGTGCACAACATCCATCAATGTGGAGAGTCTGCGTACAGTTTTCATGACCCACGGCTTGCCGGACATCCTGGTCAGCGATAATGGCCCGTGTTTTACCAGCCATGAATTCCAGGAGTTTATGTCGGGCAATGGGATCAAGCACTTCAGGACAGCGCCTCCAATGGCCAGGCGGAACAAGTCATAACGCAGGGCATGCTACGCATCCAAGGACCCTCCCTTCAGTATCGCCTATTGTGCCCCCTGCTGGCCTACAGGTCCCGGCCGCACTCGCTTATGGTAGTCCCACCAGCGGAACTCCTCATGAAACGCACGCTCAAGACGCGGCTGTCCCTTATTCACCCAGCCCTGGCAGACATTGTTGAGGGCAACGCCAGTCCCAAACTGAGCTCCATGATCGAGTCTCAAGGGGGAGGTGTATCGAAATAGATGACCCGGTATTTGTTCTTAACCATGCTTTGGGACCCAAGTGGCTTGAGGGCACCATAATTGGCAAAGAAGGAAATAGAGTCAGGGTGGTCAGACTAAACAATGGGCAGATATACCGCAAACACTTGGACCAAGTAAAGACAAGGTTCAGTGCAGACACGGAGGAACGGGAAGAAGAGCATGATGAGATAGCACCCACACCACTGCCAGCGCACGAGCAACAAAGACAGCCCTCAGCATGCACAGTCCCTGCGGCCAGCCCGGACAGACCGGAATCACCTCAAGTGACAGAGACGCGTGCTGAGGCTCAGCCACCAGAGTCACAACTGCGGCGCTCCACGAGAGAGCGCCGACCACCCGATAGACTTAACCTCTGAAACTAAAAGACCTAAGGGGGGAGGTGATGTCATATATTTCACCATCTTGCAATGACTATAAGTATGTAACTGTAACTCATGCATACTGTACCTGTACCCTTGTAATGCACACCCTGACCGCAAGGAGTGAGCTCCTCACCTGGGCTTCCAGGTATAAAAGGGGAGGTCCCACCCAGGATCAGGACTCATCAGTCCTGGAAATAAAGTGAAGGTTACAGAGTGACCGTGTCTGATATATCCATGCCTCGTGTGAGTTTGTAACAAGGTGCAGAGACACTACAGAGGGCCTACTCGACTGCGTATGCAAGAACGGGAGCCACTGAATGCCCACCATCGGGCGCAAATCCGAGCTCAACGTGTTGGCGTTGCGGGGGCAATCACCGACCCCATAAGTGTCGCTTCAGGCAGTATGTATACAGAGCATGTGCGAAGACGGGGCATCTTCAGCGGACGTGTCCACAGCGGAGCAAGCGAGCAGCGACACACCACATGGATGATGATCAATTCAGCGTGGATCTGGCGATGCAGTCTGAGACATTTGAGAGCTCCAAGGAAGAAGTGTATAGCGTACATGCGTTCCTAACCAAGAGCCAACTGATAATGATGGAGGTAAAATTAAACGGCGGCCGGTATCCATGGAATTAGACACGGGTACGAGTCAATTGATAATGAGCCAGAGGACTTTCGAAAAGCTGTGGAAGACCAAGGCAGAGAGACCCAAGCTGAGTCCGATAAATGCGAAGTTGCGTACCTACACCAAAGAGCTCATACCAGTGATTGGTAGGGCAGCAGTAAGAGTGCCGTACAAGGGAGCAGTTCATGATTTACCGTTATGGATTATCCCGGGCAACGGCCCATCGTTATTCGGCAGGAGTTGGCTTGAGAAAATAAAATGGAAATGGTACAATATCAAAGCTTTGTCATCAGAGGATGATGATTTGTGTGCTCAAGTGCTGAGCAAATTTCCCTCACTGTTTGAACTGGGAATTGGCAGCTTCAAAGGAGCCAAGGTGCAGATTCACCTGGGCTCAGATGCAAGGCCCATCCATCACAAAGCCAGGGCATTCCCGCACATGATGTGAGAAAAGGTCGAGCTCAAATTGGACAGGCTACAACGTGAGGGGGTCATCTCACTGGTCAGATTTAATGAAGGCCCGCAGAGCTACTCATGGTCATGGATGCCTTTGAGAGTGAAGGGTCGCCTGTTACTGCTCAACAAGTTAAGACCTGGACCAACCAGTGTGGTGTATGTAGCACACAAATCACTGACTCCACATGGTCTGGTGTAAGTCTAACTGCTGTGACCTTCGTCCTTTATTGTTCAGCTCCAGAGTGCCTCCCAGGTGTGGTGGTCAGCCTTATATAGCACCTGTTGCAGGTACTACCAGGGTTTCCCACCGCAGCGCCCTCTGTGGTGTGGCATAGTACTTACATTACATTTAAGGTACTGGGACGATACACACATCATTACATAACATCACCTTCCCCCCACCCCCACCTGGACGCAGGACAATGATACACACATCATTACATAACATCACACTTGTCCAACAGAAGGCAGGTGGGCATAGACAGTGCGTTAGTATTGTACATATTATCTGGTACATTAACTGGTTATTGACTAGTAGCAGAACCTTGATTTCCTTGTTAGCCGTTATCATTAATTGTACTTCATCCATTATTGTACACAAATACAGTGGCCATTCAGCATAAAAAAAGTAATTCTTATTATAAATTCACTATCTCACATTAACATAGCTCATTTTAGACTCGCTCTGCCAAACAGAAGTCCTTTGTGGGGACCACCTCTTTGTAAAGCCCTTTTAAGACTCCCGGGTGCATTTCCTCTTTAAGGCACCATCTTTGATGCAGGAGGATTCCACGAGGTTTCTCCTTGGGCGCCGCCATCTTTGATGCTCCGCAGGTCCGACACCATGCCGCCGCCATCTTCTTCTCCGCCGCTCCGAATGCCCTCCGCCGTCGCAGCCTCCGCTCCCCTCCGCTGCCACCTGACTTGCCGCCTCTCCTGTGGCTGCACTTGCCGCGTCCCCCGCGGCCTCCGTAGCCCCCGACCTCCAGCTGCTGCCGCCGCCCGACACTAACAGCTCCTCGGCGGGGCTCTTCCGAACCGCCGGCCACTCCCCCCCCACTAGGCCCCTCTGTGCAGGGCTGCTTGCCTGTGGGGGCTGAGGCTGCAGGGTCTCTGTGTAAGGTCCAGGCCTGGGACTTGCCTGTGGGTGGATTGAGGCTGCAGCTCCAGCTCGGTCGGCGCTTCTCTCTGGGGACCCGGGTCACGGCAGCACCCCGGGGAGCAGCAGCCTGTGGAGTGGTGAAGTCTTCCCAGCTCCCACGGACCGTCCCCATCCACTTCCGGCCGAGGAGTGTCGGCCCATCGCCTGCAACGACCTAGCTATGAAGGCCAACATACCATTTGCCTTCTTCACCGCCTGCTGTACCTGTATGCCCACTTTCAGTGACTGATGAACCATGACACCCAGGTCTCGTTGCACCTCCCCTTTTCCTAGTCTGCTGCCATTCAGATAATATTCTGCCTTCGTGTTTTTGACCCCAAAATGGATAACCTCACATTTATCCACATTATACTGCATCTGCCATGCATTTGCCCACTCACCTAACCTGTCCAAGTCACCCTGTAGCCTCTTAGCGTCCCCCTCACAGCTCACACCACCACCCAGTTTACTGTCATCCGCAAACTTGGAGATATTACACTCAATTCCTTCATCCAAATCATTAATGTATACTGTAAAGAGCTGGGGTCCCAGCACTGAGCCCTGCAGCACTCCATTAGTCACTGCCTGCCATTCTGAAAAGGACCCGTTTATCCTGAATCTCTGCCAACCAGTTCCCTATCCACGTCAGTATATTACCCCCAATACCATGTGCTTTGACTTTGCACAACAATCTCTTGTGCGGGACCTTGTCAAAAGCCTTCTGAAAGTCCAAATACACCACATCCACTGGTTCTCCCTTGTCCACTCTGCTGGTTACATCCTCAAAAAATTCCAGAAGATTCATCAAGCATGATTTCCCTTTCATAAATCCATGCTGACTTGATCCGATCCCGTCACCGCTTTCCAAATGCGCTGCTATTTCGTCCTTCATGATCGATTCCAATATTTTCCCCACTACTGATGTCAAGCTGACCAGTCTATAATTACCCGTTTTCTCTCTCCCTCTTTTTTTAAAAAGTAGTGTTACATTAGCTACCCTCCAGTCCATGGATAGACTGTTGGAAAATGATCACCCAATGCATCCATTATTTCTAGGGCCACTTCCTTGAGCACTCTGGGATGCAGACTATCAGGCCCCGGGAATTTATCGGCCTTCAATCCCATCAATTTCCCTAACACAATTTCCCACCTAATAAGGATATCCTTCAGTTCCTCCTTCTCACTAGAGCCTCGGTCCCTTAGTACCTTCAGAAGGTTATGTGTATCTTCTTTCGTGAAGACAGAACCAAAGTATTGGTTCAATTGGTCTGCCATTTCTTTGTTCCCCTTTATAAATTCACCTGAATCCGACTGCAAGAGACCTACGTTTGTCTTTACTAATGTTTTTCTCTTCACATATTTATAGACTCTTTTGTAGTCAGTTTTTATATTCCCTGCAAGCTTCTGCTCATACTCTATTTTCCCCCTCTTAATTAAATCCTTAGTCCTCCTCTGTTGAATTCTAAATTTCTCCCAGTCCTCAGGTTTGTTGCTTTTTCTAGCCAATTTATATGCTTCTTCCTTGGCTTTAACACTACCCTTAATTTCCTTTGTTAGCCATGGTTGAGCCACCTTCCCAGTTTTATTTTTACTCCAGACAGGGATGCACATTTGCTGAAGTTCATCCATGTGATCTTTAAATGTTTGCCATTGCTTATCCACCGTCAACCCTTTTAGTATCGTTTGCCAGTCTCTTCTAGCCAGTTCACGCCTCATACCGTCGAAGTTACCTTTCCTTAAGTTCAGGACCCTAGTTTCCGAATTAACTTTGTCACTCTCCATCTTAATAAGGAATTCTACTATATTATGGTCACTTTTCCCCAAGGGGCCTCGCACAACAAGATTGTTAATTAGTCCCTGCTCATTACACAATACCCAGTCTAGGATGGCCAGCTCCCTGGTTGGTTCCTCGACCATATTGGTCTCGAAAACCATCCCTTATACACTCCAGGAAATCCTCCTCCACCGCATTGCTACCAGTTAGGTTAGCCCAATCAATGTGTAGATTAAAGTCACTCATGATTACTGCAATACCTTTATTGCACACATCCCTTATTTCTTGCTTGATGCTGTCCCCAACCTCACTACTACTATTTGGTGGTCTATACACAACTCCCACTAGCGTATTCTGCCCTTTGGTATTCCGCAGCTCCACCCAAAGTGATACCACATCATCCAGGCTAATGAACTTCCTTACAATTGCATTGATTTCATCTTTAACCAGCAACGCCACCCAGCCTCCTTTTCCTTTCTGTCTATCCTTCGTAAATGCTGAATACCCTTGGATGTTGAGTTCCCAGCCTTGGTCCCCCTGGAGCCATGTCTCTGTGATGCCAATCACATCGTATCCATTAACTGCCATCTGCGCAGTTAATTCATCCACCTTATTCCGAATACTCCTTGCATTGAGGCACAGAGCCTTCAGGCTTGTTTTTTTTTTTAAACACACTTTGCCCCTTTAGAATTTTGCTGTAATGTGGCCCTTTTTGTTTTTTGCCTTGGGTTTCTCTGCCCTCCACTTTTAATACTCTCCTTTCTATATTTTGCTTTTGCCTCCTTTTTATTTCCCTCTGTCTCCCTGCATAGGTTCCCATCCCCCTGCCATATTAGTTTAACTCCTCCCCAACAGCACTAGCAAACACTTTCCCTAGGACATTGGTTCCGGTCCTGCCCAGGTGCAGACCGTCCGGTTTGTACTGGTCCCACTTCCCCCAGAACCGGTTCCGATATCCCAGGAATTTGAATCCCTCCCTGTTGCACTACTCCTCAAGCCACGTATTCATCTGAGCTATCCTGCGATTCCTACTCTGACTAGCACGTGGCATTGGTAGCAATCCTGAGATTACTACTTTTGAGGTCCTACTTTTTAATTTAGCTCCTAGCTCCCTAAATTCGCCTCATAAGACCTCATCCCATTTTTTACCTGTGTCATTGGTACCTATATGCACCATGACAACTGGCTGTTCACCCTCCCTTTTCAGAATGTCCAGCACCCGCTCCAAGACATTCTTGACCCTTGCACCAGGGAGGCAACATACCATCCTGGAGTCTCGGTTGCGGCCGTAAAAACACCTATCTATTCCCCTTACAATTGAATCCCCTATCACTATCGCTCTCCCACTCTTTTTCCTGCCCTCCTGTGCAGCAGAGCCAGCCACGGTGCCATGAACTTGGCTGCTGCTGCTCCCCCCTGATGAGTCATCCCCCTCAACAGTACTCAAAGCGGTGTATCTGTTTTGCAGGGGGATGACTGCAGGGGATCCCTGCACTACCTTCCTTGCACTGCTCTTCCTGTTGGTCTTCCATTCCCTATCTGGCTGTGGACCCTTTACCTGCAGTAAGACCAACTCACTAAACGTGCTATTCACGTCATTCTCAGCATCGTGCATGTTCCAGAGTGAATCCACCTTCAGCTCCAATTCCGCAACGCGGTCCGTCAGGAGCTGGAGGCGGATACACTTCCCGCACATGTAGTCGTCAGGGACACTGGAGGCGTCCCTGATTTCCCACATAGTACAGGAGGAGCATAACACGTGTCCGAGCTCTCCTGCCATGACTTAACCCTTAGATACACTTAAATTGGCAACAACAATGTTAAAGTTTACTTACTGATATAGAAGAGAAAAAAGAAAAACTACTCACCAATCACCAGCCAATCACTTACCCCCTTGGCTGTGACCTCACCTTTCTATTTCTTTCTACTTCTTTTTTGCCTTCTCCCTGTAGCTGCAGAAACACGCTTTTATAGGCCTCTGCCAATCCCCGGACTCACTCCTCAGCGACCACAAACTCCCCCTGCCTTTCGCGGCCTTTATAGGCCTCTGCCGATCCCCAGACTCATGCCTCAGTCTCTCGTGGCCTTTATAGGCCTCTGCCGATCCCCGGACTCAAGCCTCAGCGAACACGAACTCCCGCTGCCTCTTGCGGCCTTTATAGTCTCTGCCAATCCCTGGACTCACGCCTCAGCGACCACGAACGCCCGCTGCCTCTCGCGGCCTTTATAGGCCTCTTGCCGACCCCGGACTCACGCCTCAGCGAACACGAACTCCCGCTGCCTCTCGCGGCCTTAATAGGCCTCTTGCCGACCCCAGACTCACGCCTCAGCGACCACGAATTCCCGCTGCCTCTCGCGGCTTTTATGGGCCCCTGCCGATTCCCGGACTCACGCCTCAGCTATAAATAGTGTGTGGATTTATCACTGACAGTCACATCTTAATATCCATTGAGATCTGAACCTTCCAGGTCTTGAGAAGATTGAATGAATAGTAATTCAGGAATTCTCTGCATCAGACATGCCCAGTAAAAAAGAAAAATCATCTAATTAATCTCGGAAATGATAACCTGAATAGTCAAACACATTAAACTATAGGAACCACATTCTAATTCATACAGTAGCAGGTCTCTCTCAGGTGAATATAAAAGATTCCATGGCACTATTTCGAAGAAGAGCAGGGGAGTTATCCCCGGTGTTCTACACAATATTTATCCCTCAATCAACATCTAAAACAGTTTATCTGGTCATTATTATATATTCTGGTCATTGTGGGAGCTTGCTGTGTTTCCTACATTACAACAGTGTGACTACACTTCAAAATAAGTGCTTAGTTGGTTGTAAAGCGTTTTGGGACATCCAGTGGTCATGAAAGGCGCTATATAAATGCAAGTCTTTCTTTTAATTTTCAGCAGACTACAAAGAGCACTTAAGTAGAGGAAACTTAATGGTCAATGAGTCCTTTCTTTTGGCAATTTCTTTTTAAAGATGTCCACCCACCAACCTCCGCCCCCCCCCACCTACCCTCCCCTCCCCTCCCCACCCTTGTATTCTTGTAACAATAGACTGTCTCTGTCCAAATGGGAAGGCTGAATAACTGGGTCCTTGCAATGCTATTACAGATGTGGAAGATTGGTCTCAGTGGTGACATGTCCCCTGAAAGATTTTATTCAGCACGCACCCCCCTCCCTGCCTTTGGTGGCATGGTGGAGACTAGGAATTCACAGTGTGGAGAACTATATATATGTGAGTCCTTGTCCTGACACTCAGTTGGAACTGTGCATTGAAGTTCTAATGGTCTCTGCCATTCAGCAGTTTTTAAATGGAAAAGTAAATTATTTGTTCTTGCTCAAATTTCTTTTTCTTAATTTATGAAAGTGTGATTTGGGAACTGAACCAATAAAGAAGGCTTTGTACTTTTGTGAAATCAATAATTCTGAACTGCTTCTAAAGGACCAGGATAAAACATTTAACAACCAGTCTTTGAATATTGCAATACTGACTCAACTCTTTAAAATCAGATCTGAACAATCGAATCAAATTTATGTTCAGTATTGGACCAGACTCATCATACTGGCTGGCTTGATGACAAATTAATTACAAAGTGAGTATTGGCACCACTGTGTCTACCGAAGAATTGGAGGTGCGGTGGGACTTACGGAAAACAGTCTATTTTACAGCAAAGTCTATTTACTTAGCAGAGTCTATTTATATAGTACATTAGAGCAAACAGTCACTCAGTAAACAGAGTCTATTTAAACAGAGTATCTATGAATTACAGCAAACAGAACTCACGACCGAAACTACAACAGAGACTCCCAATAAAAGCAGGGTTATTTCTGCAGCAAAATACCGTGAGTGGAGGATAGATAAATAATGCAAATTATGTGCATAAAATCAATCCCAGTCACTTACAGTGCGGTCTCCAGGTGTGATTGACGGGGGAATTACCCAATCATCGCCATTCTAGCTGGGACTTGTGGTGTCACTATATGCAGCCAATTAATTATTTTAACCTTCAGACTGACATGGGGAGAGAAAGTTTTCTGTGATATTTTTACTGAAGAATTGTTACAATTTCAAGTCTGTCACAGATACTGTCTCAGGGGCTCAGTTGCTCCCATAAGCAGTCCGAGCATTTTATTGAAGTTCTAATGGTCTCTGCCATTCAGCAGTTTTTAAATGGAAAAGTAAATTATTTGTTCTTGCTCAAATTTCTTTTTCTTAATTTATGAAAAAGTGTGATTTGGGAACTGAACCAATAAAGAAGGCTTTGTACTCCACTGCCCTATAACTATTTACATGGTAGCATTATCCATATCTGTAACAATAGCATCCCCTTTCTGATCTGACCTGGATATTTGTGCCTTTAATATGTGCGCTACATCAGCCTCTCTGCAGGTAGATCGAGCAAACACTTGGTGAGATGAGGCAGGATACAAATTGTTAAACTGTCTTATTTCACAGCTGATGAACAGTTATAATTGGATTCATTTATTTCTATCAATACAATATGTCTTTGCATAATAATACAAAATAAATATAGCATACTTCCCCATATCAGTGGATCATCTTACACAATAATGCTTCTGCATTCTGGTCTTCAGTCTCCAGGGCACAGCTCTACCCTCAGCTTGACTCCAGTGTCAGCTTTTATTCAAACGGACTACCCCCTCACCCTAGATTGAAATCAGCCAGCCTCACTTGGCAATGACTCCTTGAGTTTAAATGAATAGAGTAGTTGTAATGAATGTGAATGGTCACTCGAATGTCAGCTTTTCATTATCTCCAGCATGCTGGTTCAGATGGCCTGTCTGAACCTTAATCAATACCTTACAGCCCAATTCTCATTGGTGCGGATTAAAGAGCTCAACATGGAATGTACAGGACTGCCATGTTGGAGAGGGAGTTGATGAATTTAACCCCATTGACTTAAATTTCATCATAGGCGGTCCCTCGTATCTAGGATGACTTGCTTCCTCGCCAAAAAGGAATGAGTTCATAGGTGTTTCAATGAGGGACCTGATATTCCAGGTCCCGAACTACATGTTGAAGGGTGGAAGATGCCTGTGCGTGGATTTTTTTAATGTGTGGTGGCCTTTGCACACCAGCCACCACACATGCTTGACAGAGCTAGATCTTGGTCCAGTGGCAAGGATTAACCAAGACGACTGGAGACCTGCTCTGCTGCGTGGACCTAGTGCGCACACATATCGCAGTGTGGGCTGGCCTGTGCTGCCCCTGGGCCCTCGGCTCTTCTGGGCCTCGAACTCGCGCCTCTTAAATGTAGTTGATTAGTAGCAGTTAAACATCTGTTATACCAAGGCTCCCCTCCCCTGTCATGAAGATGGAGTCAGGAAACCAAAAGCATGACAAGGATGATATCCAATTACTTAGAAGTAAACACACAGTGAACACCTTTTAGGTCATCTAAAATCTATAAACAATTGGATCTCATAACTGCTGATGATATATTTACAGGTTATAGATAATGATCCCAATTTGAATTGTCGAGAACTGTGACAGTATTGAACTGGAACAATGTGGAGTAAAAAGCTCATTAATAATCCAGAGAGAGTCTGGTGATATGTGCAGGTTTTTAGATAAAGCTACAAAAAATAATCTGTCCTTTTGTAATTGAAATCAATTTAATCTGTTATAGGTTGCCCATCAATTAGAAAGTACATATCTGGCAGTGAGTTACAAGGGTTGAATAATTCAGATAATGTTATAATTATAAATGTCTTCTGAACCCCAACGTTGAATTGTAGCCTTGAATTTCCAGTGTGGCGTTGGTTATATTGCACACTGCATGCTTACTTCCTTAAAGTATGACTTGTTTCTGTTTCTTCCCATTGCTGAGTGAGGCTTTAATGGCCCCCCAAATAACATCATGCCTGTAGTTCCAATGAAGCTGAAGTGATTTCTGACAGGCAGTCAGACCCTGTGATATAATTAACTCCTTTAACCAGTCCACACTATCTGTCACGTTTTATGACATAGACAACTATTTTAAAAGGAGATATATTTTTTAAATAATTCTCTTGTCCTGCGCAATCTCCAGCTGAGAGGACCCAATACAATCTAACCCCAAGGCTGAAATGTTTCCATTGCCGAGCATGTGGTTTGGGGGCAGGTCGGCAGTTAATTTGTGGAAATTGACAGTGCGTTGGGAACCCGTCGTCATCCCGGCAACTTCCGCATTTAACTCGGGCCCGTTTGGAGGGGGGGCCTGATCGGGAGAGGCAGGTGACATCATTCAATTATTAAATGCTTGTTGAAAGACCCGTAAGAGGGTTTTGAACAGCAGCTTTTGGCTTTAACTTCAGGAGCACCTCGGGAACCTCGCCCGCTCAGTGGCCATTGTGTGAGCCCATTAATTGAGAGCTGGGAAAAATACATAAATACTCCCAAATTAAACTTGACCTCTTGGCTAATGGAAAGGCTCTTGCTGACACCATCTTGTGCAGAGATTTAACTGTCAGCAGTTAGCAGATCATTTCTGCTACCTCAGAAGGCACTCTCACCACATTGCTGGTCACTATCAGAGCACTCAGGGATTGTGTCATGTATGTAACCACAATGTAACACCACTGTATTACTGTATATACTCAAACTAGATGCACACCTTGACCACAAGGGGTGAACTTGTGGGAGACATTCCTTACCTGATCACACAGGTATAAAAAGGGAGGTCCCACGCTGGGTCATCGTCTTTGGAGTCCTGTGAATAAAGAGTTAAGGTCACAGAGTGACCTTGTCCCCAGAATGTGCCTCGTGTGGTTTCATACTGTAGAGTAAGGAATTCACGACCCACGAGAATGGCCACTGGTAGCACAGAGGAACGGGACTGTGTTGGGGAGGACTGGGACGATTTTGTCGAGAGGCTTCAGCAAAGCTTCGTTACTAAAGAATGGCTGGGGGGTGCAGCGGCCGACAAGCGAAGGGCTCATCTTTTGACCAGCTGCGGACCAAAGACTTACGCGCTCATGAAGGACTTACTGACACCCGAAAAGCCGGCGGACAAAACCTTTGAAGAACTTAGCAAGTTGATCGAGGTGCACCTCAAACTGGCGAGTAACATACATATGGGCTGACACAGATTCTACACCCACCGACGTCATGAAGGACAGAGCATACCGGACTTCGTAGCAGACCTCCGGCGTTTGGCCAGCCTCTGTAAGTTCACAGACGCCTGCAGGGGGGGAGATGCTAAGGGACTTCTTTATCGAGGGCATCGGTCATGCGGGAATTTTCCGCAAATTAATTGAGACCAAGGATTTGACCTTGGAAGCGGCGGCGTTGCTGGCTCAAATTTTCATGGCGGGGGAAGAAGAGACGAAAATAATACATGCATGCAATTCTGCCTCTAACGCGGTGATGGATCAGGGAGTCAACATCATCAATGCTACTCAGAGCCCTGCAGGCAGGGGCAGTCCGAAGCAATAGACCCCAGAGCAGGACTTCAACAGAGACAATGGCAGGCTGAACGGACATTCACACCATCACAGTGGATAATGTGGCTCGGGATGGGGCCACTGACACCCACTAATAAGGTACTTAAGAGCAGTCAAAGGGACAGTCAGCGCGGAATGCCTGGTCATAGTCCCTTTGTTCCCAACAATGGAAACTTTAACTCATGCTGGAGGAGTGGGGGAAAACACTCAGTTAGATCTTGCAGATTTCAACAGTTTGTCTGCAGGAATGCAATCTCAGTGGCCACTTAGCTCGAATATGCAGAAAGTCTGCAACCAGACTAAACCTATGATTCCAAATAAGACTGTGTGGTTACATACATGACATCACCTCCCCCCACAATGTAACACCACTGTATTACTGTATACACTCAAACTAGATGCACACCTTGACCACAAGGTGTGAACTTGTGGGAGACACTCCTTACCTGATCACACAGGTCTAAAAAGGGAGGTCCCACGCAGGGTCATCGTCTTTGGAGTCCTGTGAATAAAGAGTTAAGATCACAGAGTGACCTTGTCCCCAGAATATGCCTCGTGTGGTTTCATACTGTAGAGTAAGGACTTTACAGATTGGCCCTCTGATCTCCACTTTACCTGCCATCTATTGCATCAGCATGGGTGCCGCTTATGCTCTCTCGCCTTGGACGTCAGAATTGGACCAAGATGAGCCCCAGCACCAATAGTAGCCACAACATCAGCAGAGCAACCAAAACAGCAGCATTCTCCTCAATGATCTGATGCTGCACAGGAGAGAGGGGATAAGCACAGGGCTGCACCACACCAGAGGCGACACCCCAACACAGGGTATACAGGCAGAGGATGAGCTTCCTGGATATGACTGAGTAGCAGAGTTTCAGGAGTTTCAGGCTATCATGCCAGGTCATCGCAGACATTTCCAGCTTGCTGGAACAAGACCTGCTGCCCAGAGGACCTGGTGGACACTCCTTGACCAGTGGCTGTCAAAGTCACCACCGCCCTCAACTTCTTTGCCTCAGGCTCCTTCCAGGGATCTGCAGCAGACATTTGTAGGATCTCGCTGTCGGCCGCCCACAGATGCATCACCCAGGTGACCAATGCCATGTTTCACAAGTCAGCCAATGATGTGAACTCTGCCACTGATGAAGCCAGTGTGACTGAGTTGGCGCCCGGCTTTGCGGCTCTGGCTGGATTCCCACAGGGGCAGGGTGTCATCGACTGCACACATGTGGCCATCAAGGCACCCCATCATCAACCAGGAGTGTTCATGAGCTGCAAGGGCTTCCACTCCCTCAATGTGGAGCTCGACTGCAACCATAAAAAGATCATTGTGCATGTGTGCACCAGATTCCCAGGGAGCTGTCACGACTCTTTCATGCTGCGTCAGTCAGCCCTCCCTCAGCTCTTCACACCTCCAAACAGACTTACTGGCTGGCTGCTTGGAGACAAGGGCTATCCACTGAAGACATGGCTCATGACACCATTGAGGAGGCCAAGTACGGAGGCTGCGGAGCATTATAATGAGAGCCACATGTCCACCAGATGTGTCATAGAGCAAGCAATAGGCATGCTGAAGATACGCCTCAGATGCCTTGACATATCTAGAGGAGCCCATCAGTAAGCACCAGCCAGGGTCTCCAGAATCATCGCTGTCTGTTGCATGCTGCATAACATAGCACAGCAGCAAGGATTGGAGCTGCAGGCATATGCACCCATATGGCTGTCACATCCTGTACTAAGGTCCCCCCCACCCCAATATCACCACAAAGCAGTCCTACAATGACCAAGCCATTCCTCTCACCTAAAGCCCCAGTGCTTGAGGTTAAGTAATGTCTCACATTCAATCCAAGTGACAAATTTACTTCCAAGGTAGCAGGCAAAACTGGGCAAGACCAGAAAGTGGTGCAAAGAAACACATTTATCTGTGTCATTAAAAATAACTGGAACTTAACACTAACATTTGTTCACATACCCATGTGCATACCCTAGTGCATCTAGGATTGTCTCTTTTTTTCTTTTCTGAGTGCTTCCAGAAGGTTCAACCCCTATGGCTTCAGCAGAGGCCGAGGCAGGCTGCTCACTTCCCTGCTGTGACTGGTTAGACATTTTCCGAGGACATCCTCTGGGTTTTGGAGCCTGTGAGGGTCCCGCCAAAGTCTGCTCCTCCTGCAACTGTGCAGGGGCAGGCTCGACCATCGGGATCCGAGGAAGCATGTGGAGCTCTGACTGAGGGGGAGGCAACGGGGGAGAAGTGGGTCCCCTCTCATCATCATCCCTCTCATGGTCCACCTGCACTTCCCTGCTGGCAAGGAACTGGAGAGCACCTTGCCGCACAGCAGTGGCTCGCTAAAGGCCCAAGTCTACATTTAGATCTGTTGTCCACAGCTAGCTTGTGCTCATGTGAGTGGCGCATTTGCTGCTCCATGCAGCTCGCCATCGTCTGCAACATGGTGGTGCTTATATTCGAGTTGGACATCTCCATTCTCTGCACATTTGCGACATCGCGGCTGCAAAAGCTGCTAGAGCCAAATGCAATTGTTGCTGCCCCTCTTAGATCACCCTCTTTCTGGATGGCCTTAAGGCTCAGCATCTGCATGCAGCTCAGCAGAGCTAGGAGCGTCCTGCGCTGTCCGGTGAGGAATCTCCACTGCTGTCCCTGTCAATACCATCTGCTCTTGCTCACTTGTGAAGCGTGAGACAGCAGGTGACAACACTACCCTAACTTGCACCAGTGCTTCTACGAGATGTAACCCCTGTGGCTTCAGAAGAGGTCAAGGCAGGCTGTTCACTTCCCCGCTGAGAATGGGTAGACACTTTTGGTGGACATCCTCTGGGTTTTGGAGCCTGTGAGGGGCCCCGCCGAAGTCTGCTCCTCCTGCAGCTGTGCGGGGGCAAATTCGGCCATTGCGATCCGAGGAAGCATGTGGGACTCTGACTGAGGGGGGAGACAATGGGGAGAAGTGGGAGCAGTTTGAGAGGAACCCATACATCATGCCCCTCTCTCCATCATTCCTCTTATGGGCCATCTGCACTTCCCAGCTAGCAAGGGGCTGGGTGATAAAGGCCCAAGTCGATGTTTATATCCCTCCTGTACATGAGGTCTATGAGCATCTTCCATCTGTTGTCCACAGCCAACATGTACTCATGTGACTGGTACATTGCTGCTCCTGGCAGGTTGCCATCCTTTCCATGGAACAGCACATCGTCGCCATCGCCTGCGACATGGTGGTGCTGATGTTGGAGATGGACTCCTCCATTCTCTGTACAGTTACAGACATCGCGGCTGCAAAAGCAGCCAGAGCCTCATGCAATTGTTGCTGCCCCTCAAAGATCACTCTCTTTCTCGCTGGCCCCCTGAGGTTCAGCGTCTGCATGCAGCTCAGCAGAGCTGGGAGTGTCCTGCGCCCTCCGGCAAGGAGTTTCCACCACCTGCTCTTGCTCACTTGTGACATGAGAGACACCAGGTGACAACACTACTCGATCTCACACCGGACCCACCGGGGTGTGTGTATCTGCGCTGGTGCTGAGTGCGCTTGGGTCTGCTGCCGGTGCACCCTCAGAGGCTGGAGCTTCCTCTGAGGAGTCGTCTTCCTCCTCCGGCTGGATAGTGAGGGGGGGGGGGCTGGCGGGGGGCATTTGATGGACCTGTGAGAGAGTAACGAGATGATTTAGAAATTTTATATTAATAATGGGTAATATTACCATTGTGCATACAATGAAAATTCACTGGCTGCTGACATCAGTCACCATATGAGTGACTGCTGTATGTCATGTGACTGTATGAGATGTAATTCTGTCACCAGGTTACTGGGATGTCCCTCTCTTTCCATCTCCCACCACCAGCAACTCTGTAACTCGAGATCTCTCCAAGGCCACCTCTTCTGCTGGAGTCAATTGAGTGAATATTGGAGGGCTACCTCCAGTTCTCTGCCTCACCCAAATGTTTTGGGTTCTCTTCTCCTGCAAGGAGGGAAAGAAGAGAAATATTAGTGAGAGTGATGGAATGAGTGTAAGGAATGGATGGGTTACATCTGTAGAGGATGACTATGAGAGAGTGGTGTGACTTTGCCAAATGGCCTCCTCTTGCTATGATTGCATTAGAATGAGGATGAGTGTCAGGAACGGTTAGTCACATGGGGATATGAGTATGTACATAGAGAGGGGTGAGCAGACCTGCAAGGTACAGTGGTGTGAGGAATGACACAGAGGAGTAGGCTTGGGAAGGCAGAGTGATGGGGATATGGTGACAGACACATCAGGATGAAGGTGAGTGTGGCATTGCATTCACCTTTCCTGATCTCATAGAAACATAGAAACATAGAAAATAGGTGCAGGAGTAAGCCATTCGGCCCTTCGAGCCTGCACCACCATTCAATAATATCATGGCTTATCATTCACCTCAGTACCCCTTTCCTGCTTTCTCTCCATACCCCTTGATCCCTTTAGCCATAAGGGCCATATCTAACTCCCTCTTGAATATATCCAATGAACTGGCATCAACAACTCTCTGCGGTAGAGAATTCCACAGGTTAACAACTCTGAGTGAAGAAGTTTCTCCTCTTCTCAGTCCTAAATGGCTTACCCCTTATCCTTAGACTGTGGACCCTGGCTTTGGACTTCCCCAACATCGGAACATTCTTCCTGCATCTAACCTGTCCAGTCCCGTCAGAATTTTATATGTTTCTGAGATCCCCTCTCATCCTTCTAAACTCCAGTGAAAACAGGCCCAGTCGATCCAGTCTCTCCTCATATGTCAGTCCTGCCATCCCAGGAATCAGTCTGGTAAACCTTCACTGTATTCCTTCAATAGCAAGAACGTCCTTCCTCAGGTTAGCAGACCAAAACTGAACACAATATTCCAGGTGAGGCCTCACCAAGGCCCTGTACAACTGCAGTAAGACCTCCCTGCTCCTATACTCAAATCCCCTAGCTATGAAGGCCAACATACCATTTGCCTTCTTCACTGCCTGCTGTACCTGCATGCCAACTTTCAATGACTGATGTACCATGACAACCAGGTCTTGTTGCACCTCCCCTTTTCCTAATCTGCCGCCATTCAGATAATATTCTGCCTTCGTGTTTTTGCCACCAAAGTGGATAACCTAACATTTATCCACATTATACTGCATCTGCCATGCATTTGCCCACTCACCTAACCTGTCCAAGTCACCCTGCAGCCTCTCAGCATCCTCCTCTCAGCTCACACGGCCACCCAGCTTAGTGTCATCTGCAAACTTGGAGATATTATACTCAATTCCTTCATCTAAATGATTGATGTATATTGTAAATAGCTGGGGTCCCAGTACTGAGCCCTGTGGCACCCCACTAGTCACTGTCTGTCATTCTGAAAAGGACCCGTTAATCCAGACTTTCTGCTTCCTGTCTGCCAACCAGTTCTCTATCCACGTCAGTACATTACCCCCAATACCATGTGCTTTAATTTTGCACACCAATCTCTTGTGTGGGACCTTGTCAAAAGCCTATTGAAAGCCCAAATACACCACATCCACTGCTTCTCTTGTCCACTCTACTAGTTACATCCTCAAAAAATTCTAGAAGATTTGTCAAGCATGATTTCCCTTTCATAAATCCATGTTGACTTGGACCGATCCTGTCACTGCTTTCCAAATGCGCTGCTATTTCATCTTTAATAATTGATTCCAACATTTTCTCCACTACTGATGTCAGGCTAACCGGTCTATAATTACCCGTTTTCTCTCTCCCTCCTTTTTAAAAGGTGGTGCTACATTAGCTACCCTCCAGTCCACAAGAACTGATCCAGAGTCGATAGACTGTTGGAAAATGATCACCAATGCATCCACTATTTCTAGGGCCACTTCCTTAAGTACTCTGGGATGCAGACTATCAGGCCTCGGGGATTTATCGGCCTTCAATCCCATCAATTTCCCTAACACAATTTCCTGCCTAATAAGGCTTTCCTTCAGTTCCTCCTTCTCACTAGACCCTTGTTCCCCTAGTATTTCCGGAAAGTTATTTGTATCTTCCTTCGTAAAGACAGAACCAAAGTATTTGTTCAACTGGTCTGCCATTTCTTTGTTCCCGATTATAAATTCGGCTGAATCTGACCTATGTTTGTCTTCACTAATCTTTTTCTCTTCACATATTTATAGAAGCTTTTGCAGTCAGTTTTTATGTTCCCAGCAAGCTTCATCGCATAGTCTATTTTCCCCCTCCTAATTAAACACGTTGTCCTCCTCTGCTGGATTCTAAATTTCTCCCAGTCCTCAGGTTTGCTGCTTTTTGTGGCCAATTTATATCCCTCTTCCTTGGATTTAACACTATCCTTAATTTCCCTTGTTAGCCACGGTTGAGCCACCTTCCCCATTTTATTTTTACTCCAGACAGGGATGTACAATTGTTGAAGTTCATCCATGTGATCTTTAAATGTTTACCATTGCCGATCCACCGTCAACCCTTTAAATATCATTCGCCCGTCTATTCTAGCCAATTCACGTCTCATACCATCGAAGTTACCTTTCCTCACGTTCAGGATCCTAGTCTCTGAATTAACTGTGTCACTCTCCAGCTTAATAAAGAATTCTACCATATTATGGTCACTCTTCCCCAAGGGGTCTCGCACAACAAGATTGCTAATTTGTCCTTTCTCATTACACATCACTTAGTCTAGGATGGCCAGCCCTCTAATTGGTTCCTTGACATATTGGTCTAGAAAACCATCCCTAATACACTCCAGGAAATCCTCCTCCACCGTATTGTTACCAGTTTGGTTAGCCCAATCTATATGTAGATTAAAGTCACCCACAATAACTGCTGTACCTTTATTGCATACCTCCCTTATTTCTTGTTTGATGCTGTCCCCAACCTCACTACTACGGTTTGGTGGTCTGACACAATACCACTAGCGTTTTCTGCCCTTTGGTATTCTGCAGCTCCACCCATACAGATTCCACATCATCCAAGCTAATGTCCTTCCTTACTATTGCGTTAATTTCCTCCTTAACCAGCAATGCTATGCCACCTCCTTTTCCTTTCTGTCTATCCTTCCTGAATGCTGAATACCCCTGGATGTTGAGTTCCCAGCCTTGGTCACCCTGGAGCCATGTCTCCGTGATGCCAATTATATCATATTCGTTAATTGCGCAGTTAGTTCATCCACCTTATTACGAATACTCCTCGCATTGAGGCACAGAACCTTCAGGCTTGTCTTTTTAACACGCTTTGTCCCTTTAGAATTTTGCTGTAATGGGGCCCTTTTTGATTTTTGCCTTGGGTTTCTCTGCCCTCCACTTTTACTTTTCTTCTATCTTTTTCTTCTGCCCCCATTCTACTTCCCTCTGTCTCCCTGCATAGGTTCCCGTCCCCCTGCCTTATTAGTTTAACCGCTCCCCAACAGCACTAGCAAACACTCCCCCTAGGACATTGGTTCTCGTCCTGCCCAGGTGCAGACCGTTTGGCTTGTACTGGTCCCACCTCCCTCGGAACCAGTTCCAATGTTCCAGGAATTTGAATCCCTCCCTTCTGCACCACTCCTCAAGCCACGTATTCATCTTAGCTATCCTGCAATTGCTACTCTGACGAGCACGTGGCACTGGTAGCAATCCTGAGATTACTACCTTTGAGGTCCTACTTTTTAATTTAACTCGTAGCTCCCTAAATTCAGCTTGTTGGACCTCATCCCATTTTTTACCTATATAGTTGGTATCTATATGCAGCATGACAACTAGCTGTTTACCCTCCCCCTCCAAAATATCCTGCAGCTGCTCTGACACATATTTGACCCTTTGCGCCAGGGAGGCAACATACCATACTGGAGTCTCGATTGCGACCGCAGAAACGTCTATCTATTCCCCTTACAATAGAATCCCCTACCGCTATAGCTCTCCCACTCTTTTTCCTGCCCTCCTGTGCAGCAGAGCCACCCACGGTGTCATGAACTTGGCTGCTGCTGCCCTCCCCTGATGAGTCATCTCCCCAAACAGTACCCAAAGCGGTGTATCTGCTTTGGAGGGGGGTGACTGCAGGGGACCCCTGCACTACCTTCCTTCCCCTATCTGTCTGTGTAAGCTTTACCTGCGGTATGACCAGCTCACTAAACGTGCTATTCACATCATCCTCAGCATCGCAGAATGAATCCACCCGCAGCACCAGTGCCGCAATGCAGTCTGTCAGGAGCTGTAGCTGGATACACTTTCTGCACATGTAGTCATCAGGGACACTGGAAGCATCCCTGAGTTCCCACTTAGCACAGGAGGAGCATGACACGTGCCTGAGCTCTCCTGCCATGACTTAGCCCCTTGATTAACTTAATTTGGTGACAATGATAAAGGTTACCTACTGATTAAGGAAAAGAAAAAGAAAAACTACTCAACAATCACCAGCCAATCACTTACCCCCTTGGCTGTGACGTCACCCTTCGATTTATTTCTACTTCTTTTTTGCCTTCTCTCCCTGCACCAGCTAGCCTTTTATAGGCCTCCTCCTCCAATGCTGCTGTTCCCTCCTCGGTCTCATCAAATCATTGAATTTTTTCCTGCACTGGATCCACGTCCTTCTCACCACATCCCTGCTGCTGACCTCCTCTGTGATCTCCAACCATGCCTTTTGTTGTCTTTGGGTGGTCTTTTACGCCTATAGTCAAGGAAGAGGACCTCTCTGCCTGCTCTCACTGCCTACACCAGAACATCGAGGGATGCATCGCTAAATCTTGGTGCGGCCCTCTGCCTTTGTGTATCCACGAGTGACAGTTTTATCAGTTTTGCAACAGTAGTTAGACCTGTGGAAGTGACCTTGCACACTCCTTCATCAACCTTCAAATGAGATGTGTGGAAGGCTTTAAATATCAACGCTAGAATGGAATCATCGGTGACGTCATTAGACCTGCTCCATTTCATTGGGCCGGGAAATTCGCATGACTAGTTTAATTGGGGCCATTAAGTAAAACTGTCACTGAACAACACGCTGCTGATAACATCACTTTCCTGGCCTGCTATGTGCCCTGCACACAACCCGAATCCAATGTAAATATTCCGGCCCAGGTTTCTGCTGCTGCCATTGTCTAACCAGCTGGTAGGAAGAGCATGAGAGAAGACTGGAGTGAGAATTTTTCTGATGTTTCTTTCCTTCCTTATGGTCCAACAGCTGGCCTTTGCTTGACTTGTTCTCACAACTGCACAGCTGAAATAAGTAACTCAGCTTTTGTGAATCATAGACTACTACTCCCGTGCTGCAGTTCCTGCACTTTGCCCCATCATACAGCCCACTCATACCAACTACTTCAGTTAGATGTGAGTCTTCAATGTTTGATTGTTTATTCTGTTGACGGTGGCTGTTAGTGCAGAAGCCATGTCATCTGTGATGTTCACACAACTTGACATCACTAATGGAGGCCTAACTCTGGATTCCTGGGAAATTCTATTCCAATCCATACTGCAGTTTATTAATCAACATAGCCTGTATGAAAGACACACAGGACTAACACTGTCCACCATTGACTATCAATAACCACATTAGATAACTGTCCTTTTGCAATTTAAATCAACTATGTGCTGGTATCAAAAAAATTTAAATGTACTGGACTATGGTAAAACATTCATATTTTGATTTGTAAATATATGTTTTAACTGTACATGTTTTAACTCAGTCATACATATCCATTGAAATATGATCTTTCAGTTATCAACTGAAAAAGAAACACTTGCTGGATTATTTGAATGATGAACTGGTTTCTTCAAAGCTGATCTGTCTGACTGGTACCAATTATTTCAGTATATTTTTGAATGAAAGGTAGCACAATGATGCAAGAAAGAACAAAGAACTTGCATTTTATATAGCGCCTTTCACAAGCTCAGGTCGTCCCAAAGCTTTTTATAGCCAATGACGTACTATTGAAGTCAGGTCACTGTTGTAATGTTGGAAATGCAGCAGCCAATTTGCGCATAGCAAGGTGCCACAAAAAGCAATGAGATAATGACCAGATAATCTATTTTAATGATGTTTGTTGTATGTAGACACAGTTACAGCACAATTATATTGTTGCACACACTATCATTATGGCTATTATTTGAAACAAAATAACACATTTGAGGGAGTAACCAAAACCAACATTTTCAAGTTTTAGGATATAATTGGAAATCTTTGACAGTACTGAAGTTTGTAATTCCACTTAGCAATTTGTAGTCTGCTGCTCGGCAGGTATATATATAGATATATGTATGTGAAATTAGACCGTAAGACTGAATTACCATACTGTATGGTAAGTATTCCAAAAGTACCTAATTGGCTGCAAAGCACTTTGAAACGTCCAGTGGTCGTGAAAGGCGCTATATAAATCCAGGTCTTTATTTCTTCTTTTTTGTATGCAATCCCAAATTGGTAGTATCAAGACACTCCCACTCACACATATTTTATGTCAGTAATATATATGCTCTTCATATTCCTAAGTCTACTTTGGTTTGTGTGAAGTTCTAATATGCCCACATATTTTTCCAGAGACATAATGTATGTACAACTTAGCATGGCAATTCTTCCCCAACCATTCACTATTTGCTCACCTGATGGCCCAGTGAGCAAGAGGCACTGCTGGTGCAGCATTGAGCCACACAGTGCTCACTCTATTGACTGAGTTTTCTTCTATGATTTACTGCTGCCGATACTCCAGGTGGAAATTTCTGAGGCCTGTGCCAGCAGCAATGCACCTGGGGGTTTACAGAGATCTGCCCTCAATGTTTAGGCTCACGTATGACAAATGCCCACTTTAGCAAAGTAGCAGAAGGCTGCTCGCACTTATGGATCTGTACTTCATTGCTGACTTTAATTTTAAACAAGTACATTATTAATAACAATTAAAAATGTGACTTTGAATGAAAAACCAACAAACATTGTATTAGTGACTAACGGTAGCAGTCCTTCCAACTAAAATGTAATTGTTGTGTATCTGTAAAGCATGCACTCCCATGTTCCGCCACCAGGGAGCGCATCACCTGAAGTCACAAGGGATTCCAGCATCCCTTGGGAGCACTGTATATAAGCCGGCCCCTAAGGCCTGTTCTGCACTCTGGAATGTCTTAATAAAGACTGAGGTCACTGTTACTTTAACCTCCCTGTGTGCAGTCTCATCTGTGTTAGGAACACAACAACTAGCGACGAGTATACGAACCCAACGCAAAGATGCAGCAAACTGTGGGCATCCTGGAGAAGTTCTCGGAGGGTGAGGACTGGGCAGCCTATGTCGAACGGCTAGACCAGTACTTTGTAGCCAACGAGTTGGATGGAGAAGGAAGCGCTGCAAAAAGGAGAGCGGTCCTCCTCACAGTCTGCAGGGCACCGACCTACAGCCTCATGAAGAATCTTCTGGCTCCAGTGAAACCCACAGATAAGTCGTATGTGGAGCTGTGTACACTGGTTCGGGAGCATCTTAACCCGAGGGAGAGCATGCTGATGGCGAGGTATCGGTTCTACATGTGCCAGCGATCTGAAGGTCAGGAAGTGGCGAGCTACATCGCCGAGCTAAGACGACTTGCAGTACAATGTGAGTTTGATGGCTACCTGGAGCAGATGCTCAGAGACTTTTTTGTACTGAGCATTGGCCACGAGACCATCCTACGAAAACTTTTGACTGTAGAGACACCGACCCTCAGTAAGGCCATTGCGATAGCACAGGCGTTTATGTGCACCAGTGATAACACCAAACAAATCTCTCAGCATACAAGTGCGAGCAATGTTCATAAATTAACTGGAACTGTGTTTGCGAGCAGAAATGTACAGGGCAGAAACCATGAGTCTGCAACTGCCAGCAGGCCTCAAGTGACCCAGATGACTCAGAGTCTGCTACAAAGGATGAATGCAAGGCAATTCACACCTTGTTGGCGTTGTGGAGGCTTCCATTCAGCCTATTCATGCTGCTTCAAAGGGTATGTTTGCAAGAGCTGTGGAACAATGGGGTACCTCCAACGAACTTGCAGAAGAGCTGCAAGCTCTGCAAAATCTGCTAACCACCACGTGGCAGAGGAAGATCGGTCCATGGTGGATCAAAGCAATTTCGAGTCTCAGAGAGAGGAGGCAGATGCTGAAGTACATGGGGTGCACACATTTTCGACAAAATGTCCACCTATAATGCTAAATGTAAAATTGAATGGCTTACCCGTAGCCATGGAACTGGACACTGGCGCTAGCCAATCCATCATGAGTAAAAAGATGTTTCAGAGACTGTGGTGCAACAAGGCGCTCAAACCAGGCCTGAGCCCCATCCACACAAAACTGTGAACGTACACCAAAGAGCTCATCACTGTCCTGGGCAGCACCATGGTCAAGGTCACCTACGAGGGCACAGTGCATGAACTGCCACTCTGGATTATCCCGGGCGATGGCCCCACACTGCTTGGAAGTGGGCAAAATCCGTTGAAACTGGATTGACATCCGAGCGCTATTACATGTCGATGAGGCCTCATGTACCCAGGTTCTTAACCAATTTCCTTCCCTTTTTGAGCCAGGCATTGGAAACTTTTCCGGGGCGAAGGTGCAGATCCACTTGGTCCCAGAGACACGACCCATTCACCACAACCTCACATGATGAGGGAGAGAGTGGAAATCGAGCTGGACAGACAGCAACGCGAAGGCATCATCTCCCCAGTGGAATTCAGCGAGTGGGCCAGCCCGATTGTTCCAGTACTCAAAAGTGATGGCACGGTGAGGATTTGCAGCGATTTAAAATTAACTATTAATCATTTCTCGCTACAGGACCAATACCTGCTACCTAAGGAAGACGACCTATTTGCGACGCGGGCAGAAGGCAAGACGTTCACCAAGCTCGACCTGACTTCGGCCTAAATGACGCAGGAGCTGGAGGAGTCTTCGAAGGGCCTCACCTGCATCAACACGCACAAGGGACTGTTCATCTACAACAGATGCCCGTTTGGAATTCGGTCGGCTGCAGCGATCTTCCAGAGAAACATGGAGAGCATACTCAAGTTGGTACCACACACGGTGGTTTTTCGGGACGACATATTGGTCACGGGTCGGGACACCGTCGAGCACCTACAAAACCTGGAGGAGGTCCTCCGGCGACTGGATTGCATAAGGCTGCGGCTGAAGCTGAAGAGGTCGAAATGCATCTTCATGGCAACAGAAGTGGAGTTTTTGGGAAGAAATATCGCGGTGGATGGCATTTGGCCCACAGATGCCAAGACAGAGGCTATCAGGAATGCGCCCAGGCCACAGAACGTCACGGAGCTGTGGTCGTTCCTGGGACTCCTCAACTATTTTGGTAACTTCCTACCGGGGTTAAACACCCTCTTACAGCCCCTACATGTGTTATTGCGTAAAGGCGAGAACTGGGTATGGGGAAAAAAAACAAGTAATTGCTTTTGAGAAAGCCAGAAACATTTTATGCTCCAACAAGCTGCTTGTATAGTATAACCCGTGTAAAAGACTTGTGCTAGCATGTGATGCGTCGTCATACGAAGTTGGGTGTGTATTACAACAAGCTAACGTTGCGGGGAAGTTGCAACCTGTCGCCTATGCCTCCAGGAGCTTGTCTAAGGCCGAGAGGGCCTACAGCATGATTGAGAAAGAGGCATTAGCCTGTGTGTTCGGGGTAAAGAAAATGCATCAGTATCTGTTAGGCCTCAAATTTGAGATGAAAACCGATCACAAGCCCCTCATTTTCCTGCTCGCTGAAAACGAGGGGATAAATACTAATGCCTCAGCCTGCATACAAAGGTGGGCACTCGCGCTATCAGCATATAACTATACCATCCGCCTCAGGCCAGGCACCGAGAACTATGTGGATGCTCTCAGTCGGCTACCATTGCCCACCACGGGGGTGGAAATGGCGCAGCCTGCAAACTTGTTGATGGTGGCGCAGCCCGCAGACTTGTTGATGGTCATGGAAGCATTTGAAAATGATAAATCACCTGTCGCAGCCCACCAGATTAGGACTTAGACCAGCTAAGATCCTCTGCTGTCCCTAGTAAAATACTGTGTACTGCATGGGAGCTGGGCCAGCATCCCCATTGAAATGCAAGATCTAATCAAGCCATTCCAGTGGTGAAAGGATGAGCTGTCCATTCAGGCAGACTGCCTGTTGTGGGGTAACCGCATAGTGCTACCCAAAAAGGGCAGGGAGACGTTCATCTCGGATCTCCACAGCACACACTTGGGTATAGTAATGATGAAAACGATAGCCAGATCCCACGTGTGGTGGCCCGGTATCGATTCTGACTTAGAGTCCTGTGTACGGCAATGCAGCGTGTGTGCTCAATTGAGCAACGCGCCCAGAGAGGCACCAGTAAGTTTGTGTTCCTGGCCCTCCAGACCATGGTCAAGGATCCATGTCGACTATTTCTCGGTAAAATGTTCCTGGTGGTGGTGGATGCTTTTTCAAAATGGATTGAATGTAAAATAATGTCGGGAAGCACCATCTCTGCCACCATTGAAAGCCTGAGGGCCATGTTTGCCACCCAGGACCTGCCTGACATACTGGTCAGTGACAACGGACCATGTTTCACCAGTGCCGTATTTAAAGAATTCATGACTCGCAATGGGATCAAACATGTCACCTCGGCCCCGTTTAAACCAGCCTCAAATGGGCAGGCAGAGCAGGCAGTACAAACAATCAAACAGAGCCTTAAACGAGTCACAGGAGGCTCACTTCAAACCCGCCTGTCCTGAGTACTGCTCAGCTACCGCACGATACCCCACTCGCTCACAGGGGTGCCCCCATCTGAGCTACTTATGAAAAGGACACTTAAAACCAGACTCCCACTGGTTCACCCCAACCTGCATGATCAGGTAGAGAGCAGGCAGCAGCAACAAAATGTAAACGATGGTCGCGCCACTGTGCCACGGGAAATTGATCTGAATGACCCTATGTATGTGCTAAACTATGAACATGGTCCCAAGTGGATCGCGGGCACGGTGATAGCTAAAGAAGGGAGTAGGGTGTTTGTCGTCAAACTAGACAATGGACAAATTTGCAGAAAGCACCTGGACCAAACGAGGCTGCGGTTCACAGACTGCCCTGAACAACCCACAGCAGACACCACCTTTTTCGAGCCCACAACACACACCCAAAAGATCAACGGCACCACCCCGGACCAGGAAATTGAACCCATCACGCCCAACAGCCCAGCAAGGCCAGGCTCACCCAGCAGCCCTACAGGTCCAATAACACACCAGCCCAGTGAGGTCACAGCCAACACATCAGAACAGACATTTGTACCGAGGCGGTCCACCAAGGAAAGAAAGGCTCCCAACCGCCTCACCTTGTAAATAGTTTTCACTTTGACTTTGGGGCGGGAGTGATGTTGTGTATCTGTAAAGCATGCACTCCCATGTTCCGCCACCAGGGAGTGCATCCCCTGAAGTCCCAAGGGATCCCAGCATCCCTTGGGAGCACTGAATATAAGCCGCCCCTAAGGCCTGTTCTGCACTCTGGAGGTCACTGTTACTTTAACCTCCCTGTGTACAGGCTCATCTGTGTTAGGAACACAACAGTAATGTTGGCAAAAAGACTAACTGCAGAATAAAATAGTTAAGGATAATGCCTCAAGCAACAGGGAGAAAAAGCTGGGATTTTCTGAATGGTAAGGTCAACTCACCTGGTTAACAACAGAATTAAAAATACATAATGGAAATGGAATGGAGGCTTCACATAAAATGTGAGAACTGAACAATCAGAACATGCAAATACGATGTTTAGTTACCATAGAGGAGATTTATTCACAGGGATTCGTGGAAAATGGAAAACAGCTAACTCCACCCCCCATCCCAAAATAATTATTAAAAAGTGTAGCAGGACAAATCTACAAGCATTGCAAATCTATTTAACAACAACTTGTATTTATATAGTGATATTAATGTAGTAAAACGTCCCAAGGCAATTCACAGGAGTATTACAAGAAAATAAATTTGACACCGAGCCACATAAGAAGAAATTAGGGCAGATGGCCAAAAGCTTGGCCAAAGAGGTAGGTTTTAAAACGTGTTTTAAAGGAGAGAGAGCTGGAGAGGTAGAGAGATTTAGGGAGGGAATTCCAGAGCTTAGGGCCTAGGCAACAGAAGGCACGGCCACCAATGGTTTAGCGATTATAATCAAGGATGCTTAAAAGGACAAAATTAGAGGAGTACAGACATCTCGGGGCAGGGCTGTTTAGTGGGAGTGGTGGGGGGGGGGGGGGGTTGCTGGAGGAGATTACAGAGATAGGGAGGGATGAGGCCATGGAGGAATTTGAAAATAAGGATGAGAATTTTAAAATTGAGGTGTTGCTTAACCGGGAGCCAATGTCAGTCAACAAGGACAGAGATGATGGGTGAACGGGACTTGGTGTGATTTAGGACACGAGCAGACGAGTTTTGGATGACCTCAAGTTTACATAGGGTACAATGTGGGAGGTCAGCCAGGAGTGCGTTGGAATAGTCAAGTCTAGAGGTAACAAGGGCATGGACGAGGGTTTCCGCAGCAGATGAGCTCCAACAGATATTGTTGCCAAAAGAAATGATTCTGAAGTCCCCAATACTACTGTGTATCTATAGTTTACTGAGAATTTAAATAAATAGCGTTACAATTGAATTATCCAAATAATGATATGAAGCAACAGCAAATTTTGTGCAAAAAACTGAACGATCAAATCATTTGCAGGGAGCAAGTCTGAATTAAGAGCAGACTGTATACATCTCACCCAAACTCATTTCATTTTTTTTTTGAAGTGCATTGCAGCTTTAAAATCATTTGTCAGAGCAACTGATCAAAATGGTTTCCGCTGAAAGATGCAGTTTGCAGGGACCGACCGAAAGGCCGAATGCGAAGACTGCAGCTGTCAAAATGGAACCTTCACCTGCCCCGGGGCCGTCCTCGCCCTTGGTCGCCGCTGTTGGCTGGATTGGAGGGCGGCGGACGTCAATCAATGCGCTGAGCTCACAGTCCAGGCGGCGCCTCGCGGGCGAGCTGATCAGCGCAGTCTGCAGCGAGCGTGAAAGTGACAGGAGGTGGGGAGGGGGAGAGTGGGTGCAGCACCGCGGCCGGCCGGACAAACTGACCGCAGCAGCATAGAGATCGCCCCGCGGACCCTCCGCCTGGCCGCCTACAGCGCTCCGGGGATCGAGCAGTGATGCCGGTTAGCTGCAGGGTGGCTGGCGAATTTTTTTTTGCGTGCGAAAAGATGGTGAGCAATTCGTGCAGTTGAATGAATGTTGCAGTCGCTGCATTGAAAAAAAAAACCCTATTTCTTTTGCATGCTGTCTGTTGCCTTTTTTTAATATGCTGTAGGGGCGCTGCTTTCCGCAGTGGTTACCTTGTAGCAATGCAGGATCCGCCGATCAGAGAAACAAAGCGACGCAACGGTTTAAACCACAATCTTAAATGTCTTATTGGTATCAATATTGTGAGAGTGCAGTGGGTGACGGGGTGTGCATTTGGTTCAAGAGGGCGTGCAGTTGATTATTAGCCGAATATTCGGTGCCAGTTATATACGTAAAGTAAGTAACTCCAGGGAAAAACCAGGCGTGTAGTGGGGGGAATTGACAATGTTCTTAAATTTCTAGCTATTCCTCTGCGGTTTGTGATGTATTTTAACTGTAAATTACAAGTGACATTCACCTCATCGCATCAGAGCGAAGCTGCATTCACACTGCGGCTCCAGATTGCCAGAGATCATTGCATTTTATATTAACCCCAAATCTTTTTTTCTTCTTAACCCGCGTTGCGGAAAAAAAATTGTCAATGTTCTGTCGCTTTAATGGTCAACGTTTATCGCTTTATAGTTGATGCTGGGCATTTATCTCATGGCACGGTTTATGTTTTAGATGTTTTATTATGCGGACAATGGGTGTTCGGTTAGGTGGGTGAATGTTTGGAAACAAAAATGGTTTGAGGTAGTATTAAAGGATTGATCTATTGCTAATAACCATTAGTTTTTGAAATATTGAACAGCTCAAACTTGCACGTGATCTGCGTTTATGATTGTGCTCTTGGGGTCAGTCTGAGCGAAACGGGTTATACAGTTCCTCCATAATTAATTTGCCCGCAGGCTTGTTTCCTGATTTTTCTGGAGTAATTGATCTATTCTGGCAGTTAAGTCAATTACAAGCATTTGTGGTAGAAATCCCAAATGAAAAAGATAAGTGATTCTATTCAAACGAGAGCTTTATGTAATCAGACAGGTATATAGTTTGGGAAAGGTACTTATTTTTGATAAACCCCTTTGTATTGTGCACCTGTTTCTCAGGGCATTAGAGTTCAGAAAGGTCACATTGATTTATCTGTCACCACCTATCATAACCTGTAGTCCCATAATTTCAGACTCTTAGGTGCAAGAATCAAGCGGTTTGCACCACAACATCTCTTGCCTTACAGATGATCCAATAAGCAAGCTCTTGTTAGCTTCTAAACCCTGAAAGAACAGAGCATATTAGAAAGTGGATAATTCAGCTTCCTAAACCCTACTCTCGAACTCCCACCCATAACTATTTAAAAACCTATCAAGAACCCATCTTTTTGACCAATATTCTGTTCATTGCTCCCTCTATGGCTTGATATCCATTCTAGTGTCTCTCACTGTTTTTTTTTCTCTCTCTCTCTCCCCTGCCCCCCATTAAATACCGTGAGATGTATCTATATAAAAAGTAACTATGGCAGTTGTTGGTCGGTACCAGAATTTTTTGGCTGGTGCTCTCCCAAGGACCTGTGGTAGAAACTGGGCAACATGAGCAAAAGTCTAAGATAATAAATTTATAGTTTATTTAAATTTTGCCAAACAAGAAATCCATACTTAGCATTGGGAATAGGGGAACAGATGTGGTTACTTTTTTTGAATGCTGCACAGTTCGATTCCATACTTAATTAAGCAGCGATGGCTGGTTTCAAAAAGGCTATAGTAATGTGCGATAGAACTACATGGATTGATTGAGACTAGATTATCTAGTCACTAATTAGTGTGTAGGAAATGGGCAAGTAGCTTGGGAATTAATATCATATTCACTCAAGTGAGGAAATATCTCTATCTTGTGCGGTGGGAGAAAACCTTTATCTACTCAACAGCCTTGAATCCCTGCAGTTGCTGTGTTATGCTTAGGTCATATATATATAAAAATACATACTATAACATCCTTTTTAGAATACCTAACTACAAGCTCAAGTAGTCCTCAGATCAGCACAATGACCTCAATTTCTAGCTACTGATTTATAGAGCTACAGGCCAAAAATGTTGTCCTATCGCGAGAGTAAGATTGTCTGAAACAAACCATTTTTATTATATGACAATACATAATTACACAAATGCAAAGACACTGGGAAGGTTGAAGCAATCTGATAACAACTGAATTAGAATTCCAGTGCAGTGGTTGTAAAATTCTGTGCAGAGCAACTTGGGGAAAAAAAACCTTGCATTTTTAAGACCACTTTATGGTACTGTCTAAACCCTTAAAAGTAGCTAATCTTTTTAAATTAATTTAAACAAATTATAAATTCAGTTTTTAAAAAGGGAGTGGTACTTCATAGATGGTTTATGGTGAATTGTGTGTGTTAACTAATGAATAGTTTTACATTTTAGTTGCAGATTTGATTTTTTTTTTAAAATATCTACAGACTGGCTTTTGCTAGTAAATGTTATTAGCACCTGATTCAAGCATAAATGCAACAATTTTGTGTTACTGGACTTTTGCTTCCTTAAAGTACAATATCTTCTTACCATGAGAAACTTAAGATACAGAATGTCATGTAGGCCGCATTAACAAAATTAATTTTTTCAAATTGCATCTTGTAAAAAAAAGTTTCCTTTTTAGCTAAGGCAGTAAATGTCCAGGTGCTAATATTTCCTTTGCATCCGGTTTACTGGTTTGTAACACTAGTTTGAAGATATTACTTTTGTTTGGATAAAGTTTGTATCTTTTTTTAAAAAAAAGGAATGTGTAGATTATATATGGATAATTTAAGAAATAGCGTCTATTTCTAGCGCCTTTCATGTCAGCAGAAAGTACATTCGTGCCAATTAATTATTTTGCAGTGTGGCCACTGTTGCCATGTAGGCAAAGGTGGCAGCCAATTTGTACACAGCAAGGTCCCACAAACAGATTGATAATTGACCAGTCAATATGTTTTGGCAATGTTGGTGAGAGATGTATATTGGCCAGAACACTGCAAACTCTCCTGCTTTTCTTTGTGACATTGGCTCTTTTATGTACACTTGAACAGACAGACTTGGTTTACAACAACAACCTGCTTTAATATAGCACATTTAATATAGAATTAATGTTCCAATTCACTTCAGAGGTATAAGAGGGAAAAGGAGTGCCAAACCAAAGGAGATATTAGGAAGGATGATTAAATGTTTGGTCAAAGAGGTTGAGCAGCATGAGTTTAGGAGGCGAAGTCCAGTGTGTGGGGCACATCCAATAGTGGAATGCACAAGAGAAGGCAGAGAAAGTGAGTTTGGAGAGTATTGCAGTACTAGAGGAGGCAATAGATGTGGAAGGGTGAGGCAGTCAGGTAATTTTAAGTACAAAGATGATTTTAAATTTGAGGTGTTGGGGGACTGGGCATCAACAAGGTCAGGAATGATGAGAACAGGACTTGGTGCAGGATAGAATACAGGCAGCAGAGTTTTGGATGAACTGTAGTTTATGGAGGCTGGTCAGCAGAGCATTGCATTAGTTGAGCCTGTTGGTGGCAAAGGTGACATGAGGGTTTCAGCAACAGATGAACTGAGGTAGTGGCAGAGGTGTGCAACGTTAGAGGTGGAAGTAATCTTTGTGATGGAGGATATGGGGCCGGATGCTCAGCTCTGGGTTGAATAGAACATAGAGGTTATGAACAGTCTGGTTCAATCTGAGGCAGTAGCCAGGGCGGATGATTTGGGGCAAGGTACAGATTTTGTGTTGGGACTCACTGATGACTTTATTCTATGCAATGTTTAGCTGTAGGAAATTCTGGCTTAATCTGATAGCACATAAGCAGTGAAGGTGTCCAGAGAAGTGAAGCTGAATGTTATGTGGAAACTAGCCCCATGTATGCAGATGTCACCAAGGGGCAGCATGTAGTTGAGGATGTGGAAGGAGCCAACCATTGATCCTTGGGGGTCTCCAGAGGTGATTAGTGTGGGACAGGAAGAGAAGCTATTGCTGGAGATGCTCTGGCAATGATCGGATATGCAAGAGTGGATCTAGGAAATGGCAGTCCTACCCAGCTTGACAATAGAGGACAGGCACTGGAGGAGTTTCATGTGGTTTACCGTGTCAAAGTCTGTAGAGAGATTGAGGAGGATGAGAAAGAATAATGCACCAGTCACACAATACCTTTCATGCCTTTGTTTCGGGCCATTTTGCTGCTGTGGGAAGAGCATAAACCTGATTGGAGGGGACAGGATGGGCATGGATCTGGCAGACATCATGTTTGGAAAGGAGGTTGGAGATGGAGCTTTTGAGATGATGTGTGATAGTACCCGAGGCTAGGGAACCATTTACTATATTAACTATTCTGGAGACCAGGAACAGGAGTTGGGTGGTCAATACTTTAATGGGAACGGAGTAGAAGGGGCAGGAGGTGAGTTCATAAGGGGCATGAGGTAATTTCCCATCTAAAAGACAGAACCTTGAACAATGCTGCAATCATGCAGTACTGCACTAAAGCATCATCAGAGATTATATACTTAAGTTCTAGTGTAGTTTAATGAAGATATTCACAATTGGGTTATCCTCACTCAGGAGTGACAAAGTTGAACATCAGTTATGGTCATCACTGTGAGGTTTGTTTAAGGTGTTTTGTTTGTGCTGTAAATAAGATTTTTTTTAAACAATTGCATAAAAAGGAGGGTGTTCAGTGATGATTTGGCTCTGGTGTAGCCAAGAGCTGTAAATGTTGACCTATTGTGTGATGTGGGTTTATGCTATGAAGTTTCTTTCTGAATTTTTCAAAAGAAATCTGATTGTAGTAATTAGAATGGATGTAAAGTTTATAAGGCATTCATAATCTATGAGTTCATACTGCAGCATGTATGGTTTTAATAATTAATTTTCACTGAATTTGTTTTAAAAGGAGTGCTTGATTGCTTGTTTCAGACTAAGAAGAAAATTGGATCAGACATTTATTTTGCAGATCCATAAATTAGCCAGTATTTTGGAGAAGCACAGCTTGAGAATAATAGAAATTGATTATAGAAAAAGTGGAAGGATAAGGTCTTTAAAATCACTGCCAAAGATTTAATTTATGCCTCCCCATGTTTCATTTCCTCAAGTTTTGACATTTCCCCATAAAAGCTAGTATCTGGACTCCAGCCTCGCAATCAGGAAGAAAAATGCACCAAATGTGATTTGTTATGTACTTCAGTCAGAGCAGAGGCTAGCTCACCCTCTTCATTTGATTCCTTTTAAAAAGTCCTAAATTGTGCTTTTTTTGAAAAAAACACATTCTGAATGCTCTCTGTTCAAATCAATTATTTTTAAAAAGTGATGTTTGTCTCCTAGGTATAAAGTTTCATTAAAATCTGACAGTAACAATTTGAGAATGCCAAAGTGACTGAGTTATTGCAAACTAGTTGATCTGGAATATTTCCTTTCTGAAGGAAACTATGGAGCAAGGTTCTGTTCTTGTTACTTCCTGCTCATTATCCATTTGGTTCTGACAAAGTAGAAATGACAACAACAGGAACTTTAAGTAGACAAGATTCTTTTGTGCAAAAAAAGTAGCTTCAGCCTTCCTGAATCTTATGGAAATGTTGAATGCAGCAGAGTTACTGTCAAAGTACAATCCAGCAGCCTACAATCTCCCCTTTCATTAGCAATAAGAACTCAAGGTCACGACTCACATTGATACTGCTCGGAGCCGCATCGTTTGCATTCATTAGATTTCATATGAGGGTGGCTGTAGCTGAATCACACTATTTAAGTTCTAACTTAAGAAAATAATACTGAAAAACACCAAAGCTGTTGGGGATTCAAATGTCGTATTATAGAGCATGGTCACTATGCAGATGGGACCTAGGGCAGAGAATGTACTTTTAAAAAAAAAAATATATATATATGTTACTACTATAGAGGTCTGGGGATTCATCTTATGATTTGCTCAACTGGATATCCTTTTGGAAAACTTAACCACGCGACATGCATGAACTTGGAACTACCCCAAGACCCAACCTCAATAGTTCTCACTCCCAAAGCAATTAAAAATTTGCAAGTTCAGTGACTGCTTAATGGCCTCTGTATCCCGAGTCAAAAAACACAACCTTCAAAACGTCATCAGTTTCAGCTTAAATCAATTGGTACCAATATATTCTCCGGAAATTTGGCGGTAAACCAGTTTGCTTTTATTATCTTAACTCATCACCTCAATTGCTTACAACCCGAGTGATAGACCCGCACAGGTGTAGGAAATCTATTATTGCACAACTGCATGCTTTTCATAGTTCAAGTGAAGATGAGAACATAAGAACCTAAGAAATAGGAACAGGAGTAGGCCATACGGCCCCTCGAGCCTGCTCCGCTATTCAAGAAGATCATGGCTGATCTGATCATGGACTCAGCTCCACTTCCCCGCCGCTCCCCATAACCCCTTATCATTTAAGAAGCTGTCTATTTCTGTCTTAAATTTGGTCAATGTCCCAGCTTCCACAGCTGAAGCAGCGAATTCTGCCGATTTACAACCCTCAGAGAAGAAATTTCTCATCGGTTTTAAATGGGTGTCCCCTTATTCTAAGATCGTGCCCTCTAGTTCTAGTCTCCCCCATCAGTGGTATCATCCTCTCTGCATCCACCTTGCTAAGCCCCCTCATAATCTTATACGTTTCGATAAGATCACCTCTCATTCTTCTGAATTCCAATGAGTAGAGGCCCAACCTACTCAACCTTCCCTCATAAGTCAACCCCCTCATTCCCGGAATTAACCTAGTGAACCTTCTCTGAACTGGCTCCAAAGCAATTATATCCTTTCGTAAATATGGAAACCAAACCTGCACACAGTATTCCAGGTGTGGCCTCACCAATACCGCATAGAAGTTTTGCAAACACACCATTCGAACTTACTGAAATTCCTCCATTCCAGGCCTGGTTTGCATTCATGTGCTACAGCTTTCCCCCGTTCATCTGGACTACTCCATGGGAATTGGCTGAAGAAACCTGAAGCATTGATTAAAAAAAAATTGTTGCACATATGGAAACATTATGCATGCACACAGGGGACAGACAGACATGTGATTCCCATCAGGTTTTCTGATTTAGTATGTGGTATCTGCTTGATCACTCCGCCACAAGGCGAATACGGATTTCAGATCAGATTTACTGATCTAGGTGGAACACGTCAGGGTACTGCACAATGGATATAAATTTCACTTAATATTTTTAGAACACTATGTATGCAGATCTGCATTTTGTGTCCATTTATAGACTTTACATGTGAGGTACTTGGTCAAAGTGCCAGGCCTATGTAATCAAAACTGGTTCTATCAAAGTAGAATCTAAGGGCTCCATTTTGAATTTACTGAATGGAGAATAAGCCATTTTACAATATTACTCTCCCCTCCCCAGTAATTTTTCCCAGGCTGTAGTTTAAAAAAAACTTCAGGTACTGTCTGCCCAACCTACCATCTGTTTGGTGAGTAAGCATTAAGATATTTGGCTATATATGCTTTGAGAATTACCTTTCTGCAGTTGCTCTTAACATTCAAAATGGGTCAGTTATGGACAGAGGCAACTCTTAACTGTAAAGTTGCTGTAATAGTAGTGAAGTCAAGTTGAGTCCTTTGATCACCATACATTAAAAATTTAAAGATCATCCTCACTTCGAATCATTCCGTGGTCTCATCCCATCAGTCTCTGTAACCCCCTCCAGCCTCGCATCCTCTCTTGCACCCTTCAATCCTCAGACTAGGCTTCGATGCCCCATGCCTTGGTGGTACAATCTTCAGCAGTCTCAGTCCTACCTCTGGCGCTCCCTGTATAAACCACTGCACCTTTATGAAACCTTTTCACAATCCATGTTTTCAACTAAGCTTTTGTTATCGCTCATAACACTTACACCAGGGCTTGTTGTCAGTTCCTTTAATTTTTTTCTCTCTGTAAAAAGGTGACCTGGAAATTTTTCTACACTAAAAGGAACAATATAAATGAAAGTTGTTGTCATGAAGTCAATGTTATAAGGTTTGGGCTAAGTTAATTGATCTAAATGTGCATGTAAGGATTGAGCTGCGACGCCGTGTGATTGAACAGCCTGCCGACTTTCAACAGGTTAGGTTCACATTAAGAATTATTATTTAGACAAGGCACAGGAGGAACTTCAATTTGAACGCTCCAGAAATGATAAAATGGGGGTGGCAGATGATGAGATAGGTGGAAGCATTTAAAACCTGTTTAGTAAATTTAGACTATTCTCCATCTCACTTAAGAGATCTGTCAGTATGTGTCAAGTTTGAGCATAGGAACTAGTGAACAATTAAACAAAAATGATTATCCAGCTAACTAAGATCTCATTTGCAACAGTAAAGGTGACCATAACACATCCTGAACATCTTTGAACGGTAGGCTGAATTTTTGCCAAAAATGAATCAAGATGACTTCTTGGAGATGTCTAAAGAGATGTGAAAGAAAGTATGGAGAACTGAGCACTTTTTATTGCTGCGGTGCTCATACTGCAACCTAAATTTGGGGATATCACTGACCAAAATCAGCCCTTTTACTGTGCAGAAAATGAGAGCACCAGTATAAATTTAATTTACTTTGTCCTACTTACAAAAGCTTAACAGCATGATAATGTATTTTACCAATGAGATATAAATAAAAACCAGACCCCCTCTCCCTGCAGTAGCTTATTAGAAACCTTTTTATTCTGTCAAGAGGAATAATCCCACATTTAACAACAGAGGCAAATTTCAGAACTTTAAGGTGACTCTGCTCTTAAATGCACAATCTAGAGGAAATGTCTAGGGTATGGGTTGGGCTGCAAAGAACATTTGAGGTGCTATTCAGGCAGCCTATCTACTTTGCTATTGATAAGTAATCTTAATTAGCAAGTACAACAGTGATCAGAAAGATTTTTCTTTTAAATAATATTCTAGATTTTGCTAGATATGCAGAATTTGAATGGACATCAAAGAAACTTTTGCTGCAAACTTATAAATCCAGATATTTCCTCTGTTGCTCCCATGTAGCATATGCTCCTCCCTTGCAGGTTGGGCCTGTACTCATTGGAGTTCAGAAGAATGAGATGATCATCTTATTGAGACACAAGATAATGAGGGGGCTCGACAAAGTGGATGCAGAGAGGATGTTTCCCCTTGTGGGGTAATCTAGAACTAGGGGGCATAGTTTCAGAATAAGAGGTTACCCATTTAAAACTGAGATGAGGAGTAATTTCTTCTGAGGGTTGTAAATCTGTGCAATTCTCTGCCCCAGAGAACTGTGGAGGCGGGGTCATTGAATATATTCAAAAGCAGAGACAGACAGATTTCTGAGCGATAAGGGAGTAAAGGGTTATGGGATGCAGGCAGGGAAGTGGAGCTGAGCCCATGATCAGATCAGCCATGATATTATTAAATGGCAGAGCAGGCTCAAGAGGCTAAATGGCCTACTCCTATTTCTTATGTTCTTTCCACTCCACCCTCAATTTGGGTAGTGGTACAGTGGATTAATGTACTGTTCCACAGCCCGGAAGTCTGCCAGACTTTCATTGAATGAAAGGTTTCCAATTGAATGAGCAGGTCCAGGCTCCGCATTGAACAGAAGCAAAATGTTGTGGGCAAGATTACACGGGCAGAATCCTACCCACACCACTAGTCTAGTCAAATTGGAAAATAATAAATATTGGAGACTGGGTTAGTATATCACAAGCAAAATGTGCAATACAATTATTAAGCATAGAAGGAAGGAATATTTAGAAAGATATTTCTCATACTGGTTAACCACATTTTTATATGGGATGAACAGTCTCCTCTTTCCCCTGTTCCCAGGGGAGTTTTCTTTCTTTACTTCCCCATAAATCCAGTAGAGTTTGGCCTTAATTAGCTTCCTAGGGGGGGAAACACATGGTATCAGCATGCCAGATTCAAGTACTGTAATTTAAACACGAGCACCATTTGCAAAGTTGCTAGGTCTGTCATTGTATGCTAAAGGAGAATTTTAAATGCTGGGTTTGTTTCATTTAATAGGAACTTGGGCTTTTTAGAATCATGTCATTTAGCTTTTTGTGGTGGATTCCCCTAAAAAAAAAAAGCCCTTAATATAATGGAAAGCAAAAGGAAAACTGACAAATTGCTCCTTTTTTTAAAAAAAAGGGGTGGAAATCTTACCTGGACAGTCAACCGTATTTCCAGAGACTTAACATTTAAAATCTGAACCTTTCTATTGCCGTACCAGCTAATAACCCACATCTGCTCCACAGAACATGCTTACTAATATATTTTTTTAACCTTTCAGATTATTTTGCAAGCATCTCAACTATAGCAACCTCTCCCAGCCACCGAGTTGAACCAACACTCTTCATAGTCTGAAATTGAAGGCTTACACTGGACACTTGCCATGTCTATGGACCATAGCCCCACCACTGGAGTGGTCACAGTCATTGTGATTCTTATTGCCATAGCAGCTCTTGGTGCCTTGATCCTGGGCTGCTGGTGCTACCTGCGGCTGCAACGAATAGGTCAGTCGGAAGATGAGGAAAGCATCGTGGGAGAAGGAGAGACCAAAGAGCCCTTTCTGCTGGTGCAGTACTCTGCAAAAGGGCCGCGGGTAGAGCGGAAAGCCAAGCTGACAGCGAATGGAACGGAAGGTCATGGCTAATTTTCAGTCACCGTTCACAACTGCAGCTTTTGCCATTTGGACTAAATAACATTTGTAGGATAATTATTCTTCATACTGTGAAGGTTTAAATCTGTCAAGCTGCTTATTAAAATAAATAGCAAGGTAGCACGAGAGGACACAGACTACCCAGATGTCTGTTGATCTGCAACTGCATGTTATTGAGGAAATTCAAGACTAGCCATTCAAAATTCATGTTTTTGCAGTGTTTCCTACTTGAATTCTAATCCCTTTTAACTGAGCCTATATTGATGGAGTAACTACTGTAAATTTCATTCCTACTGAACCTGTGGATCTCTGGAAAAATGTGCATAGATCAGTATGAAATCATCAGTTTTCTGTATCATACAAGATAGTATTACATACTAAAGTGCAAAATGAACTGCTGTAAATGTACCAGAGAAGAGGCCTTGTTTTAAGTGATCATGCTTTTTTTTGTTGTTGAGTCCAGGTTGAAATGGGAAGGGGGGGGCGGCCTGAAGAAGTGTCAGAGATGCAGAATGAGAAATGATTTAAGGGGTTCAAAGATTGTACAAGTAACATTTTGTAAAAGTAGTCTGACACTTACCGCTGAACATTTGTCTAATGATACGGCTATTTCAAATGATGATTTGTTCAAATTTGCATCACCTCAAATTGCATCCTGTATTATCTTTACAAAGGGGTTTTATAAAATGGAATTGGGAAGAGAGGGAGCCATCATTTCTACAGGGTCACGCAGAATTGTTATTACATTTTGCACACAAGAGGTTGTGCTGAAATGAGATGACTGCTAGGATGCTGCCAAAGCACTTTGTAAACTAATTCTAGTCTGGGCCTATGATGGAGAAGGCTGTAGTTACAAACTACAAGTGATCCGGAAGGTCTGCAGTGGAGTTAAGATGGTGGCTGAGCAGTTTGCTGTTTAATTAAAAGCATGTTTAGTGGGGTTAATATTACTTAAACTGTTTGATTTGTTTTTAAACTGATAGATTGTGGTACTCTATGATCAGATATTTTCCTCTTTCCTGTAATTCATAGTTTACAGAAATGAATTTACTGTACCTATGTAACCAAGATTTCACAGTGCAATATTCAAATGTAAACAAATAAAGAATTTCCCCTTTTACCAGATTTTTTTTTATCTGCAAAAAGATGCTTAAGCTTGCAACTTGGTAAATACAGCTCTTGTAAAAAATTATCTTGTATCTGAAGGAAGAACATTTTACTGACATTTCATAAACTTCACATGAATATATTTCTCTCTCCCCCTCCTCCCCAATATAGAATAATTCATGATCCAGGTGCAATTTTTTTTTTTTTAAGTTAGATAGCAGTATGTCTCATGTCTCTGCATTTTCATGATCATCCATCATCACAATGCACTGGTGTCGCTATTTGAAAAAGGTTCTGCATCATTTTCTGAACAGGTGGAAGTTAACCCAGAGTCTTCAATGGGAAGTGGAGTCGAGGAGGGATAAGTGTTTTCTTCTAGTTCTTCAATTGAGGCCATATATGTTTTTAGCAAAATGTTTTCATTAAGAAGTTTCTCAGACACTGTCACAATCTCGCCCAGTTTCTCTGCCGTTTCAGCCAGCTCTGCATTTCTCTGGTTATACAGCTCTTGTAGTTTCTCATTATGATGTTTGAGCTCTTCATTTTGCTCCTGTAGAGCATAATTATGGAGCTTTAGTTGGTGTTCCTCCTGCCTGGTTACAGAGAGCTGTGAAGCCAGTTGTTTCTCCGCCTGATGCAATGCCTGCATCTCTGCACGGAGTCTCTCTATCTCACTCTCGAGCTGGATAATTCGGTCTTTCTGTAGTCCTGCTGCTTTCTGGATACAGTCTGGGTTACAAGCCCGGAATGGGTCTCTAACTAACTGGGAAGAATGCAATAGGATGAACCTCACTAGGTTTGGGACAGTTAATGGCAGATCCTCAGGGTACTTCACACTCCAATCTTTTCTGAAAAACAATATGGGAAAAAGTGAAGTTGGTGAAAATATGCTGATAGTAAAATATGAATCTTTCCTTATTCAGATTTCTCTCCATTTTTCATCTACCAATAAAAAAGGAAATTCTAACTTTTTCCTATCCACATTATTCACTATTCCTCTATGTATACAGGATATCAATAAATTGAACAACCTGGTCATGATAAAGGCAACTATCTTCAATGAGGAGACAATGTAGCATTAGGAGGGTATTTATCCAATTAAAATTTAAGTTGAACAGAAGAAAGAATTCTTAATTCTGAAATTCACAAAACTACTCAAATGCTCAAGTTTAATTGATTGGGTAGGACTATTGCCAAGACAATTCTACCAATTGATTTTTCAATTTTTACCCTCCAGAAGATGTGTTATGACTTATATGGCAACACGGTTCCACAGGCAGCAGTAACCCTCATCATCGGCAGTCCCTCGAACGAGGATGACTTGTTTCCACACTAATAGGTGTTTCAATGGAGGACCCAATATTCCAGTCCTGAACTCCAGGGGTGAAAGATGCCTGTGCGGGATTTTTATTAACTTGTGACCGTTGCACATCAGCCACCACATGGGCTTAACAGAGCTACAAATGGGCATTGTTCATACACGAGCTTTGGCAATACACATTGGCAGGCTACTCAACGAAGTAAGAAATCACAATTGAGCCCAAGTCCACTCTCACTAAACATTGACAGACATACTTTTCAGCACAGGTCACTGGATACAGCTCAGAAACCTTAGTTGATTTTTCTTTTTAAATGCCCTGAGGCCAATTTTACCAAAGCCAAGCTTAGCTGGGACCGCTAGTCAGTGTGGTTTGTTGAGCGAACTGTAGTAGCCAGGAGGAAAGCATTATAACAAAGGACAAACTCACCCTTATGTCTGTTACTCCAGTAAGTTTCAAGAGAGGTGGAACCAGCTGAATAATAGTATTGAAGTACTTTACTCATTAACAAATTAAGTAAACAGTGCTTCTCTAATTAGTCAACATATCAATCAGTAAAGCAAGCAACTTCATAGCTGCTTCCTCATTCAAGTCAGTCATAATGTTGATGCTTAAAAAAACCCATTTAAAATCGGCAAACAAAACTGCTCACATTACCAGTTTCAATTCCTCCTACTTTCCTCCAGTTTCTAGTAGTCCCTTCTCCCCAAGTTTGGAGGCCAATTTAAAAAAAGATCCATAGCTTTAATCTCTGTTAAACCATGAACTATCATGTTGAGCTGAAAGTTTTACAATGATAAATGCAACATTGTTTACTTGTAACTTTAAAAAGAATCTAATTAAATTGAAAAGCTATTTACATTTTTTTTTACAAAATAAGCATTGCCATTCCACTATTTTCATATCAATGATAATGGTACCGGGGCTGAGGTTCAGGTGTGTATCAACTCCATACTGAGGGCAAGGATCATACACAGGCTTGCAAAGCCACAGGTCTTGCAGCTGATTTGTATCATCCCAGTGCAAGTCAGAAAGGGCATGGTTTGCATGCACTCAACTCAGTTTGCCAAACCTGGCCACATTTCCATGACTTGTATAAGTGCCATGATGAGAATGTGGGGAAGAGCGGCAAACCCACATCATTGATCCACTTGCAGGGAGGGGACATTTGACGAGGAAACAAATGGGGAAGGAGAGCGCCTTGTCCCAGCTTAGGCTTCAGAGCACACATGCTTTAATTTCCTTCCCATTCAGTCACACACTCAACATCACCAAAGCATGCATTGAACAATGGATCCATAGCAGTACTGCAAGCCACAAATTGTAACCAGGACACATTTGCCACACTTTTCTTGTTTCTATAGATACGGGATCCAATTTGCTACTGTTGGGTTAGTTGCACATATCCACAAGACAATGTCGATAGTAAATACAATTTAAAAAATTCTGATCAAAATTCTTTCATACAAATCTTTAATAATGTGCCCAATACACAAGCTTGAATTGAGTACAACCTGAAAGTGCAAAGATAAAGCAAACTATTTCTCATCTCACTTTCTCCACTCCTCTCCTGGAAATGTCAACTAGGTGGTAGCTATTCCTCTGGTATCTCACCAATGGGCCCATTATTCACGTGCAGTCTTCGACACGGAATGTTAGTGTCTGAAGGAGAAGAATGTTGACCAGGACACTAGAACTTCTGCGCTAAATAAACTGCAAATACAAATGGGCCTGAAGATGAGTCAAGCTTAGAATGTAAACTTTTTTTGTGCAGAGACCCAATTTGGATTAATTCAATAATAATGATAATGCAGCCTAACCTCATCCTCATTTGTGGCCCTCAGTAAATGTGTTGCTCCATCTATCTGGGCTGGGCTGGAGCTATGATGCAGGTACAAAGCAGAGCGCTGGATCAGATAGAGTACAGTTGTCACCACAAAAGCTAGTGCGTAATCCTGATGCTAATTTTGAATGTAAAATTCATTTGGACCATTTGCCATATTAATTTAAAAAAAATCTGGGCTCTTAAGTTTTAACCAACTCCAAAGTGACTTCAAATTTTCTTCAAAAGCACATTTATCACAGAAACTATTCAAGTAGTTAATAGTTACCAAAAGGCACACTAAATTTGTGTCCTACTAAAAATATTTTGGGTTCATGAAAAACTCTCCTGAATTCTTCATTGGATTTATTAGTGACTATCTTATATTTATGGCCTCTAGTTTTAGTCTTACCCACAAGTAAAAATATCTTCTATCTTATCAAACCCCTTCACTATTTTGAATGACCTCAGCTTTCTTGTTCTAGAGGAAAGAAGAGCCCCAGCCTGTTCAGTCTTTCCTGAGTTATAACCTCTCAGTTCTGGCATCATCCTTGTAAATCTTTTTCCCATCTTCTCCAGTGCCTCTATATCTTTTTTGCAATATGGAGACCAGAACTGTACACAATACTCTTAAGTATGGTCTAACAAAAGTTCTTATACAAGTATAACACAACTTCCCTGCTTTTCAATTCTAGAAATGCACACCAGTGCTTTGCTTGCATTTTTTATGGCTTTGTTAACTTTTGTAATTTGTGAATATGCACCCCTAGATCCTTTTGCTCCTCTACTCCATTTAGACTCTTATTTTCCAAATTCTTAACTGTCCTATGGAGGAAAAAAAAGACACCATTATTTTATAAATTATAGATGGATGATAATCCTCAGGAAAGACTTTATTGGCTGTGTATTGGACTGATTATATTACTTGACCTAGTGTCCCTACATTGCTGCAATCAAAATAGCATGCCTAACAATGTAGTTGAAGAGATCCAATGTCTTATCCTCAGTTAGAGATAGGACAATTGCAATAGTATTGAGACTGTGCTAGGCAGTAGAATGATTCAGCTCAGTGGAGTGGAAGGGCACGATTACAGTACATCATCTTTATTCCGAGGGGATGATGACAAGCAGAGGTCAGACAGTTCCTCATGAGAGAGAACAGTGGAGTAAGAGTTACCTCAAACTGCTCTTGTACAATATAGTGACTGAGCTCAAAAACATGGTGAACCCCCATTCACAGAGTACACTGTACTCAGGAGAAACATTTATTTACTGGGCTCTGCAGCACCTTTTAAATTAAATGTTTCCTGAAACACATCTTTAGGCTATAAATAAACAGTAGAATGGAGCCCTAATATATTTTGCTAATGAGGAGGAGGGTGCTTGCTTGTGCCCACAACTCTCTAACAAAATGAACTACTTGTACCAGTGAGGAAACGCTAGTCGGAACCCAGATAATTCCCAACATGGAAAGATAAAATTGTAGGGAAGAATCACCTGGGTTGTTCCTCCATATCCTTTAATGGCTAGTTTTAAAAAGGGACATTGGGAACAAGTAACCCACCCATCCTCGGTCAGATTTAATGCAAGGGACAAAAGGAAAGAGAGTGTGTCTATGGCTGGTGTTATTATAGTGTGCACATGCTCTCTTGCATCTGTATTTTCAGTTCTTAAACAGCCTTTTGCTGGAAATGTTCCACATCGATTTAAGTGTGCAGTGCAATTTTTGTTTTACATTTAGATCAGCAATTTTCACCAAATGTTGTCGATGCTGACTGTGCAGGCTGACACACAGATGACCAAAGTTATACATAGCACATGATGCGTGCAGTTTAAACACGAGATGCTTTCTCTGGCATACTTAGTGACTGAAAAAACCTCGTGCTGAGTTTGCGTGTTCTGTCCAATTGTTAATTCTGTTTACTGTGCTGCAGACTTGCTTAGTGAATAGTCAAAAAGCCAATGTCTGGCCTAATCTCCCTTGTGAAGTGCATAACTGGGAGACGATATCATGAATTAATTCAACATAATACCACGAGCAACTGAAGAAATTAGAAACTGTAGAGTATGAAGCATTTTACTCATGCACCAGAAGTTCTGTTTGCATATTTTCTTGATAGCATGGATATAGCTGAAAGTTAGTGACTTAATGCTTTTAAGATTCTTTACAATTTGGAAACTTTTGGCAAGTTATTTTAAGTTTTATTTCACCAATTACTGATATTCCAATTTTTATATAAACCATTGTACATAAAAATGATTTAATTCACTTTTAATTTACAAAAAGAGGTTGTTCAATGATAATGTAGCCTTAAAAAGGTGCATTGTCACTGTACTGGTTTCACAGAATAAGTGTTCCTAGTACAAGAAATAATTTTAGTTCCCCAGTGGTTTTCCTATGCAGCTGTAACAGTACAATTACTATGTCACATTACAACAGTAATTGTGCATCAAAAGTACTTGATTGGCTGGGAAGTGCTTTGGGATATCCTGAGGTTCTGAAAGGCGATGTATAAATGCAAGTTCCTACTTTCTTTGTCACACTTAAATATGAAGGAGACAGAGTGCCAATGTAAAATACTTCAAATAGAACAGTTCAACAAAACTACAATTGACATGCTTTTGTTTTTTTATTTTGGTTAAGGTGACACCTTCATCCACCCAACTTTGGATGAAGGCATCAGCAGAAAGTGCTAAATTAGTTCTGCGGCATTAGTGAGATAGATGGTGTGAAGGAGCTGAATTAATAGCAGCATAAAATGCAATTAGCTTGGTTGCAGTAGAAAACAGTCAAGCAATTTGTCAGTTTAACTGGCTGCATTAACTCCCCTTACTTACCATGTTAGTTCAACATTTCTTGGGGGCTCACTGACACTTTTTAAAAAAAACATTTTTTTAAATAAGGGAGACCAATGGGAAGATGGCACCATGTTGCAGATCAACAGTGCACAAATGACCACCCCACCGAGTAGTGGTACATTGTAAAACATAAACTGCATTTATATAGTGTCAAGTGCTGTAGTTTGGGCCTCTGGTTTCCAATGCGCATCCAAGGACTTTCTGATCTGGCAAATTTATTTTAGGATTGCATGAGAGTTGGCAGCCGTAGCAGGAGTATCTCACAATATGAAAGCAGCACTAATAGGGCAGAATTTGATACAAGTTGCCAATCACACTCAGACAAACCATAAAAATCGTTGGTGTAGGAAACTCAATGTCTGACTATTACAGTTGGGCGTATTTACACAAAAAAGGAATGAGTCCTAATCAAAAAACATGTAGTTTATCCATGCCTTACCTGTTACTGGGGAAAAACAGAATGGTTGGAAATCGGTCAACCATATACTCCCAAGGAAGGTCATTTTTGGCAACATTGATTCTGAAAGCACAAAGCAACTTGGTGAATGAGCTTTGTATGCTGTGACCAAAATCATGTGAAAAGAGAATACCGCAATACAAATCAGGATCCATTTTTCTTCTGAATATAAATACAAATGCTCAAATCAGCTGAAGAATTTAAATAACTTTGATGAACTCATTTGTAGCAACTGGAGAAATTAGAAACTGTAGAGTATGAAGCATTTTACTCATGCACCAGAAGTTCTGTTTGCATAATTTCTTGATAGCGTGGATATAGCTGAAAGTTAGTGACTTAATGCTTTTAAGATTCTTTACAATTTCGAAACTTTTGGCAAGTTATTTTAGGTTTTATTTCACCAATTACTGATATTCCAATTTTTATATAAACCATTGTACATAAAAATGATTTAATTCACTTTTAATTAAAAAAAAGATTGTTCAATGATAATGTAGCCTTAAAAAGATGCATTGTCACTGTACTGGTTTCACAGAATAAGTGTTCCTAGTACAGTTTGTTCTATAAATAGCTTAATTGTTGCCATGCTAGCTGATATGTGGAGTTTTGCTGAGTAATCAAATGTCATAAATTATAGTGCCAACGTGTACTTTTGGGACGGGGAAGAGAAGTTGAATACTTATGCAAGTTTTTGAAGTTCAAATATCTACTGCAGAAAATCAGTTTTAACGTGACTATTTTGGCAGGATTACTAGACACTCTTGTTTAGAAATGTAGTACAGAACCTGTAAAGGCACAGTAACAGTCCCCTTCAACAAGGTACAAGAATTGCATTTGTAACATGTGTGATTACATCGTTCAGCAATGTCTCAAAGCACTTCATGAGCCATTTTGAAGTACAGCAATCGTTATATAGGCAAATGTGGTAGCTGTTCGGTTCACAAAGATTCTAGCACGAGCTGAGTGACCAATCAGAGAAGCAGGGAGGAATGTTGAACAAAGCACTGGGCGAACACCCAATGTCATTTGATCTTTAATGTCTACGCGAATGAGCAGACAGGTCTCCAATTACCACCTCATTTGAAAGACAGCGTATCAGAGAATGCAGCACTCCCTCAATACTGCACTGGAGTGTCAGGCTAGCTTGCGTACTCAATACAAAAAATTACCAGTAAGATGTCACCATAACTTCTTGAAATAAAATGGTACTTTTAAGATATAATTTTAGACATAAATTTGAGCCATGGCCTTATGGCTGCTCTACCAAAGGCCAAATTATAGAAGTCATCTAGCAAAACAGGGCAAGCACGTATGAGCGGCCTTTTCTCCGCAGTACATATCTCAACATGAAGCTCACTAACCCAAGAAAGAACAAAACATAATTTCAAGTTTATGTGACACAAGCTTGTGTAAAGCAAGATTTGATCCAGGTTTGGGGTTACACGCCTCACAAATGGTTTAATGGGCCCAAGTTTCGGCCTCAGTTGCTCCTGATTTTTTGGAGCAACTGGTGTAGAACGGAGTATCTTAGAAATTCAAATTCTCGGCATTTAGTTTGCTCCAGTTCTAGTCAGTTAGAACAGTTTCACTTTGGAACAGAATTTTTTTTTCAAAAGGGGTTGTGTCCGGCCACTTACGCCTGTTTTCAAAGTTTCGGCAGTGAAAACTTACTCCAAACTAAGTTAGAATGGAGTAAGTGAAGATTTTTGTACGCTCGAAAAAACCTTGTCTACACTTTAGAAAATCAGGCGTAGGTTACAAATTAGGCGTAGGGAATGGGGGGAGGGGGGGTTTAAAGGGAAGTTTACAAACATTAAACACTTCAGTTTTACAAATAAAGAGCCATCATCAATAATAAATGATAAAAACATTAATAAATCAAAAAAATTAAGAAATCATTTTTTTTTAAATCAATAAAACAAAACATTTTTTACTTACTGACTGCAGCACCAGGAGCCCCCCCCACCCCCCCACACCCAGTGTGTCTCTATCTCTCTGTCTGTGTGTGTGTGTGTGTGTGTGTGTGTGTGTGTGTGTGTGTGTGTGTCTCACTCTCTGTCTGTCAGTGTCTGTGTTTCTGATAGCGAGGGGGGGGGGGGGGGAGAAAGGAGATGGGAGAAAGGAGATATGGGGTGGGGGGGGGGGGAAGAAAGGAGATATGGGGGGGGGGGGGAGAAAGGAGAGGGAGAGGGGGAGGGGGGGGGAAGGAAGGAGAGGGGGGGGAAGGAGAAGGGGGGGAAGGAGAAAGAAGGGAAAGGAGAAGGGGGAGGGAGGCTGAACAGGCCGGGCCCAGCTGGGCCCAAGACTTCGGTCAGGGCCCGTCCCCAGCACCAGATTTACAGGTAGGTGGCGTTGGTTTGGGTCGGGTCCGGGGGAGCGCGGGTCAGGTTCGGGTAGGGTCCGGTCCAGTCGTGGGGGGGGGGGGGGGGGGAAGGAAAGGTCGGGTCGGGGGGGGGGCGCGGGCTGGTGAGAGGGAGGGAGGGAGGGAGGGAGGGAGAGGGAGGTCAGGTCGTGTGGGGGGGGGGGGGGGGGGGGTCGGGTCCGGGGGTGGAAGCGGGAGTCGGGTTAGGTCGGGAGGAAGCAGGAGCTGGGCGTGTGAGGAGCCTTATGCACGCAGCCCCAGTGAGGCCATTCGGCCAGGGCTAGGGGCTGCGTGCTTCGGGCCCGCGTGCTTCGGGCCCCTCCCACACAGTTCCCACACATGTGCAGAGGTCCCGGCACGGTTTTCAGCGCAGGGATCTAGCTCCGCCCCCTACAGCTCGTGCTGCGCCGCGCCGAGGGCCAGCAGGGAGCCGGAGAATACGCAAGTTTTTTTTAGGCGCACTTTGTCTCGTGAAAAACAGGCGTCCAAGTCGGGGCTGCGCCGTTCTAGGCGCGGCTCGAAACTTGGGCCCATAATTTCATTAATCTTGATTCACTAGAATCAAGCGATAGGAGAGTTTAAAAGCAGTGATGAAGCTGGAGTAGTTGTACATGAACTCAGGAGGTATTGTTTTTTGGGAAAAGAGGGAAAATAAAAAGCAGGGGAAGGGAAGATGTAAAAAGTGATTTTGAAACAAATGAAAATATTTTGTACCTGGCTATTATGATTCCATCATTGACGTGGAAGAGGCGGGCAACCTGAATAAACACATGATTGAGAACAGTGCAAAATCCACACCACTGAGTGTAGTAGAGTAGCAAGACATTCTGTAAGAGAAGAGTGTTGTACAAATAAGTCAGCACCAGTATTATCCAAAGACCCAAAGAATAGTGGCCATTTGGTCTTGCACCTATTGCTATTTGTTTGGGCCGTGGGGGAAGAAGCTATTGTTTTCCCCCAGATGGATGTAGACTTTCCACTAAATGTAGCTATACTTGTTTGACATACTATGCATTAATTAAGAGGACATGATGGAAGAGGTTGGGGTGAAGAAGACAATTCCTGTTGTTTGCATTTTCTTTTATAATTTTGCTACCAATAGCAAACAGCAAACATTTTGTGCCCCAAATACATTTAGGAACATAGAATGTTGTTGGATTTTATATGTAATTTTTTGAGAGAGAGATAATTATCATGTCACAAGGTGACTTTTTTAAATCCAGGTACCTGTATTAATGACCAGTTAACAGGGCAAAGCACCCCGCTTGATTGGTGCCCCATCCACCACCGGCACAGTGTGTCTGCAGTGTGCACCATCTACAAGATGCATTGCAACTCGCCAAGGCTTTTTCGACAGCATCTCCCAAACCCATAACCTCGACCACCTAGAAGAACAAGGGCAGCAGGCGCATGGGAACACCATCCCCTCCAAGTCCCATACCATCCTGACTTGGAAATAATATCACTGTTCCTCCATTGTCAGTGGGTCAAAATCCTGGAACTCCATCCCTAACAGTACTGTGGGAGTATCTTCACCACATGGACTACAGAAGTTCAAGAAGGCAGCTCACCGCTACCTTCTCATGGACAATTAGGGATGGGCAATAAATGCTGGCCTCACCCACGAAGCCTACACCCCATGAATGAATTTTAAAAGGAGCTGCTGTTGAGGCAACATCTTCAGAAAGATTTTTTAAAATTCCGGTGTTAAAAGACTGACTGTTTAAAATGTATGGCTGCCAGATTGTATAAAGTTGACTTTGTTTTTACATTCTCATGTTATTGGAAACCAAACACTTTTTATAGAAACAATGGGCTAGAATTTCCCAAAAAACTGCCAGCGTTGGATTGCCGTCCAAAATACCGCTAAGATTCTCAAATTATCGCTTGCGAAAAATTCCAAGAAAGAAAAAAAAAAATCCGCCCAGCGAAAAGAAAATGGTCCTTACACCCTAATTCTCGGCGGAAAATGGAATCTTGGGCCGATTGGATGGTTCTTAAAAAAAAAAGGGCGACAATTACTAAAATTTACACCGAGGCTGCGGGTTGAGCCTAGGAGGAGAAAAACACAAAATATTTTTTCAAAAAACATAAAATAAAAACAAAAACCAGAAAAACACTCAGGACCCTTTTCACTTAAATCACTGCAAGAGAATTTTAAAATAATTAACAAAAATCCATTTACTTACCTTTTTTTTTTTGCAGGGCTACTTATCTACTGCCCAGCACCGCTGCCTCTCATAGGCGTTTCTTTTCCCCAACTTACCTATGGATCACTGCTGAGCCAAAAATCGGGCGATGGCAGTCTATGGGCGGTGCACGCCAACGGTCTGTTCTACAGCGGTATTTTGAAACCGCCGGCGGAACTCAGCGCCGACCCGGTCTCACCCAAAATGACTAATACCACCAAGAAACCAGGCGGCAATGCAATGGAAATTCTAGCCCAATGTAACTTTAGAACAATTCAGAAAGGATAGTAGACCTATGGAACAAGTTACTGGCTCAGGTGGTGAGTGCAGACTCTGCGTGCCTTCCAGACAGCACTGGACCAGTTCCTCATTGGGAAGAAAATCATATCTTATAAAAGATAGGCAACATATCAGGTGGTATTTACACGGTCACCTGGACTAGTTTTGATCGTCTAAGGGAGTCGGAGAGGAATTTACAAGGCTTTCAGTTACACCAATCGGCCAAAAAAAGGATTACTGAACCAAGGGTCCCAACCTTTTCAAAGTTACATTAGCAAGTTAATGCTTTTCAAACTTGCAGTTTTAAAATATTGCCATTCAATAAAATATCTGTTTATCTCCCAAATTCCTTTCTCCCCGGTCACTACGAACAGTACTTAATTTAAGTATGCTCCAGCTTGTAAAGGCAAAGGTTACAGGATATTTTAAAAGGAGTGGTTGAACCATCAAGGTTTCAAACAAGGAGCATTGAGATAAAAAGGAGACTACTTAAAAGTTGAGCTTTTGATGGAGACATTTTTCCAGGGTGACTCATCATGGCAAAATGTATTTGTTCCTGAAAGGATGCAAGAGAATAACCTCAGATGCAGAAGACGGGTACTGTTTTGTACTGATGTCTGCAATGACTGTGCATGCAAGATGCAGACCAACAGGAACCACAATCATAACCATGAATGATGCAAACATCAAAGCAATAAAGTTTTAAACACTATTTTAAACGGGAAATAGTCTGAATAAAATTGGTATTGGGGAAATTGGAACTTCAGAAAGCATACTACTCTCTCAGTCATCATAATCTAGGTCTTTAGGGGCTCTATAGTTACATCTTCTAAAAAGAGAACCGGATGAAAACAGTAATCATTCGACATCGACTTGCTGCAGGTAAAGAACACTTGAACAACAACAACTTGTATTTATATAGCACCTTTAATTTAGTAAAACATCCCAAAGCACTTCACAGGAGTACAAGACAAATAAATCAACACCAAGTCACATAAGGAGAAATTAGGGCAGATGACCAACAGCTTGATCAAAGAGGTCGGTTTTTAAAAAAAAGAGTGTATTAAAGGAGGAAAGAGAGGTAGAGATTTAGGGAGGGAATTCCAGAACTTAGAACTTAGGCAACAGAAGGCACAGCCACCAATGGTTGAGCTCTTATAATCAGGGATGCTCAAGAGGCCAGAATTAGAGGAGCGCAAGATATCTCTGGGGGGTTGTGGGGCTGTAGGAGATTACAGAGATAGGGAGGCACAAGGCCATGGAGGGATTTGAAAACAAGAATGAGAATTTTGAAATTGAGGCGTTGCTTAACCGGGAGTCAATGTAGGTAAATGAGCACAGGGGTGATGGTGAACAGGATTTGATGTGTGTTAGGACACAGGCAGCTGAGTTTTGGATGACCTCAAGTTTACATAGGGTAGAACATGGGAAGCCAGCCAGGAGCACGTTGGAATAGCAAAGTCTAGAGGTAATAAAGACATGGATGAGGGTTTCAGCAGTGGTGGAGTTGAGGCAAGGGCAGAGATGGGCAATGTTACGGTGGTGGAAATAGGTGGTCTTAGTTATGTCGCGGATGTGTGATCGGAAGCTCATTTCAGGGTCAAATATGACACCAAGGTTGCGAACAGTGTGGTTCAATCTCAGACAGGTGTTAGGGAAAGGGATGGAGTCAGTGGCTAGGGAACAGTTTG